>NW_007731919.1:72468-116744 GCF_000696425.1 Galeopterus variegatus
TTTTGTCTCCCCACACTGTGTGGCTAACTTGCTCCATGCTCACACCACTGCTGGGACCCCTCTAACAACCCCTACCTGCCAGTGACCCGAGGGCTCGTCTGAAGCACCCCCTTCCTGGCAAAGGGAAGCTGAGAAAACAAAGTGCCTGTGAGCAGCACAGTCCAGATCGTCTCCTCAAGGAGTCAGGGACGTAGAAAGATCTCTGCTTAAACACACAATGGGTCCCAACCACAACCAGAACAAATCCAGACCCCTGACCATGGCCCAGAGAGCCCTACAAGACCTGGGGCTTGCTGGCCCACAGCCTCAACCACCTTCTGCCAGTTCCCCCAACATGCCACTCCTTCCCCCCATGCCAGCCCTCCCAGCGGCCACTCCTGCTGCCTGGAACACTCCCCCATGCCCTGATTTTCCCAGGGCTTCTTCTCATCTGATGCCATCCCCTGCCCACCCGATAAGTGGCCACTCGTCATAGCGTGGCTCTGCACCCACAGAGGTTTCCTCCCAGCACTTTCCTCAACCGCAACGACCTGGTTGTTCACCCGCCATGGTCAGCTGCCCTCACCACGCCAGAGCTCCACGAGACAGGGACCTGGTCTCTAAGCTCTCCCTTGACCCCTAGGGTTGGTGCAGAGCCTGAACTTTGTAAAAACTGAACGAGTATTTCTGAAACGACAGCCTGCCAGCTACTGCAGCAAAGCCAAGCCTCCACGAACAGGCTCAGGGAGAGGAGAGAAAGAAATGTAGTGTCCCCCTCCTCCCTGCCCCTTGCCCCACCCTGCCCAGGGTATGTTACAGTTTTTTTTCTTAAAAGTCAGAGGGATCTTTTGAGGACAACGTGGAAGGTGAAATAAGCCAGTTACAGAAGGACAAATATCACATGGTTCCTCTTATGCGAGGTAGCTAGAATAGTTGAATTCATAGAGACAGAAAGTAGAATGGTGGGTGCCGGGGCTACAGGAGTGGGAGACGGGGAGTCATTGTCTAATGGGTACAGAGTTTCAGTTTGGGAAAAAGTTCTGGAGATGGATGGTGATGATGGTTACACAACAATGTCAACGTACTTCATGCCACTGAAGTGTATGCTTAAAAATGGTTAAGACAGTAAATGTTATGTTATGTATATTTTAGCACAATTAAAAACAAAGTGGGCCGGATCCTACAGGGTAAGCAGGGCAGGTGGGAGGGAGACAAGGCCACATTCTGCACCGACAGCTTAGGCACCTGGGCTGTTCCGGGGCTGCCACCCTCATGTCTCTGGTTCTAGGGTGGAAGATGCACTGACCATAGCAGCCTGTGGAGTCCTCGGCTGGGGAGGAGGAAGCTGCAGCGTCCAGGGGACAATGTGCCACCTGCCAACCACTAGCTGGCATTGGCTGCAAGACCTTGTCCATCTCCATGTTGTAAGAGGCTTCATCTATGATGCCCAAACCAAGTGCTACTGTCAGCAGAGTGGCACCCAATGCCAGGCCACAGAAGCACAGAAGACCTCAGGGGGGCTGTGGACATGGGGGCTCTTTCCCCTGCCAGAGGTCTGAGGCATGCTCCGGAAAGGCCTCACCTTCAGTGACTTACAGGTCCAGGGGACAGGGCCTTGACAGTTTCCAAATGCTGCTGGAAGGGAGTATCTGCGTTTCCTCCGGCACTGGAGCTGGGAGGCAGGAAGGCGGGCACGAGGCACACCTGCACACATTACATATTTTGCCATGTTGGAAAAAACTAAAGGCGGAGGGAATTTTTCCCTTTGATGTTTTCTGACTCTTTGCAGGTCTTTATGACTTTAAATATTTATTCACCAAAATGTGATGAGTAAACCCAGCACCACATGGAGTCATCATGTTTCACAAACCAAAAATCAGGACAGATAGCCAATAGCTGGGACAGAACACTTGCAATCAGGGCCGTACTGAAAAATCTAGGTCATACGGTCACTAATTATACAAAACACATATGTTCAGGTCCCTGAACTAGCCCAGTGCTTTTAGGATTTGTAAATGATACATGAGCACTTTGACCATATTCACTTCCACTTTCTTCTAAATTTTTGTTAAAAGGAAAACTTCACTGCATCCTCAAAATTTCTGTAAAATTAATTCCAGCAGAAGAACTGTTCTGGAAGATATTCTGAAGGTGGTCCTCCTCAGAAAACAGGGCCCATCACCCCCCACACTGGCTTCGGGAGCCCACATTTCCCAGCCCCTCTTGCTGATGGACCCCCAGGCTGCAAGGCCAGAAGTTCCGAAGATGGACCTAATTTGCTGTGATGAATTGTGTGCATGCACCAGTGATCAAAACTGCAGCTGAGACCAATTACATTTTATGATCACAACGGTTCTCATGAAACACGTAGATGTACACCCCTGCCAGTCCAGAGAAGGAATCCAGCCTGGCACACAATGAAGGGCAAAGAAAGGGTGATCACTACCACCTAGAAAGTCCACCCACTCCTTGGAAGCTGGTCCCACTGATGGGCTGGAGAACACTGTGGCCCAGTCTGAAATGCCTCGTCTGCCCTCTCGTACATACTCAGCCTCCAGCCAATCTGTGGGCACACCGTCACTGCCCACATACTTGCCCTTCCATGACCAAGTGGGTCTGCCCTATGCCTTCCCTCTCCCCAGCAGGCAGAACTCAGCAGTTTCCATGAGGCAAACCTAGAATCATCTATATCCCCAGTCTGTCCCATCCCACTCAGCTCACCAGAGGGGTATGCATGCATGTGTGTGTGTGTGTATAGGTGCACGCACAGTTTTAAAGAGGGGAGAAGGATGGGTATCAGTTAAATGTGGAATTAAGAGCACATAAGGAAGTTGTCGTAAAAGCTGTGTAGTTACTGGCACATGCCTCACACTCAATCCTCATGGATGACAATGGTGAATGGATGTGTAGCTGGATGGAGAGTTGGATGATGGATGGTGGATGATGGATGGATGAATGTGTGGATGGATAAATGGATGGATGGATGGATGGATGGATGGATGGTTGGATGGATTGATAGATAAATGGATAGATGGATGAATGTGTGGATGGATGGATAGATGGATAAGGGATGGATGATGGATGGATGGATGGATGATTGATGGATGAATGATGGATGGATGGATGGATGATGGATGGATGAATGTGTGGATGGATAAATGGATGGATGGATGGATGGATGGATGGATGGTTGGATGGATGGATAGATGGATGAATGTGTGGATGGATGGATAGATGGATAAGGGATGGATGATGGATGGATGGATGGATGGATGGATGGATGGATGGATGGATGGATGATTGATGGATGAATGATGGATGGATGGATGGATGATGGATGGATGAATGATGGATGGATGGATGGATGATGGATGGATGAATGATGGATGGATGGATGGATGATGGATGGATGAATGATGGATGGATGGATGGATGATGGATGGATGAATGATGGATGGATGGATGGATGATGGATGGATGAATGATGGATGGATGGATGGATGATGGATGGATGAATGATGGATGGATGGATGGATGATTGATGGATGAATGATGGATGGATGGATGGATGATGGATGGATGAATGATGGATGGATGGATAAATTGATGGATGGATGACAGATGAATGGATGGATGAATAAATGATAGATGCATGGATGGATAGGTGATGGATGGATGGATAAATGGGTGCATGATGGATAGATGGATGGTGGGAGAAAGAGGAATGCATGGATAAGTAAGTGGGTAGGAGCATGAGTGGGTTGATAAGATGACAATGGGCTTTGGAATTCAAACCTTGCCCTGGCCACTTACTACCTCTGTTACCCTAGGCAAGTCACTTCACTCCTCTAAGTATTCATTTGTACTTAGAGACTGAGTCCCACTCACCTTAGAAGTGGAACTAATAATATGTACCTCATGGTCTTGTTATGAGCTTCAAGTTAGATAACACATGCAGAAGGTTTTACAACACATAAAATGCTACACAGACGTTTACTACTGCCATAATTTAACTACAGGCTTTGCCATCATTGTCAACTCAAAAACACAATGATCCCACAATTCTGATGTGGCAGCTTCAGAAGCAAGGATGGGGCAGACAAAGATGATGTCACAGGTCAGGGGTGCAGCTGTCTGAACTGTGAGTCCAGGTCTGACTTCAGCAGAGGGACTGGCTGCTGAGCAGGGGTGCAGGGATCCCCACTTGTCTCCCCTGCTCAAACACTCAAACCCAAATGGGTGGAATACACTCCCCACTCCCATCATGGTCCCCCTTCTCCCTGCCAGCCTCCTACTTTGATGCCCATGTCCCAAGCCTCAGTTTTCAGGTCTGCAAAACAGTGAAAGCAAAGAGCGCTTCTAGTGGACCCAGGAGCACATCCCGTGTCCAAAGGGGGCAGCTGACTGTTGCCACACAGGACTGCAGTCCAGGGGTTGCCAAGCCTGATTTGTAGAAAAATCAAGAAATCCAGCCATTTAGTGAGGTGGTACAGAGGACAGAATCTGAGGCTGGTGGCCTGGGTCCAGCACTGACCAGCTCTGTGGCCTTGGGGAGATAGTTATGCCCTCTGTGCCTCAGTTTCCTCATCTTAATAATAGAGGCATTGTGAGGACTGAATGTTTTAATGTATAAAAGTGCTAAGAACAATGTCTGGCACTTAGTAGGCACTAGTTAAATAATAGCCATTGTAATTATGGGAAATCTCCCTGTTTTGAAATAAAGACAACTATTTAAAGGTTCCACAATCCCTTCACCATGGGTGAGTTTTCACGCCACTGTAAAAATGTTCAATGTTAGTGATAGTGACTTTTCCTGGGTGTGTCCCTTCTCCCCTATGTGAGAGGAGACTTGGTGGGATTATTCTGGCTGCAGCTGAAAGGGGGGGGGGGTTGGCACGCTCCCTTATCCCACTGAGAACCACACTTCCTGTCCCAATTTCGCATCTTGCTTCCTCCTCACCTTCCACTGTATTTCCCACCAATGCCATATTTTATTTTTTCTATAAGACCCCCAACAGTATAAGATGCTCCTATATTTGATGTATCACAATGAACCAAAATAATATGACCAATTAAACCACAACACACAAATGAGGTATTCCAACATAAGAGACGTTCTAAGGAGAGAAGTTGTGCCTCTGAAAATACGTCTGTGAAATATGGTAACAGCTACCATGTATGGAGCGCCTACTATGTACCAGAAATGGGGCTACCTGCTCTTCATATACTGTCTTTACTTCTCCCAATTGTCCCCATTTAACTGAGGAAGAAACTGAGGCTCAGAAAAGCAAGGCAGCTTGCTAAATCATCTAGCTGGTACTTGGACTCGAGCCCAAATGGTCCAGTCCTAAGACTACCGCCTCCTTCCCTCTCGCTGTCCCCTGCCCTCCACCGCCCATCCCTGCTGTCCCCTTGTGCCACCTCAGGGAGACTCCAAACTGAAACTGTCACCTGCCCTCACCCATATTACAGCCACAGAGTAAATCTCACTGCAGCCCTGGACAAGCTCTAGTCCATCCATGTTTGATTTTGTCTAAACTTTAGAAGCAGAGTGAGTGGAGCTACGTCCATTATTGACACAGCAAAATTAATTTTCTGCCATCCCCTCCCTCCCCGCTCCAAGCCTGGCCCCCACCCCCTCACCTCTCCTGTGAGTGTTGGCACACGGCTGCTGACTGGTGCTCCTGAAATGCCAACTTGCATTTCTCATCATTAATTTCTTTCTAAATGTCATTAGTAATTGTTCCTGCTTGACCAAAGACTGCAACCCAGGCTTCCACCGAGAGCACCCTGGTCTCCTCCATAAGTTGATGGAGGCCAAGAACCCCCAGCCATGCCAGACCCTGGAATCCTGGCAGGAGGCAGCCAGCCCTACTCCCAACAAGTTGGGAAGACTGTCGTATCAAGAGGCACTTTTAATACGAACAGGACTCAACAACACAAAAATGCTTGCCTGTGGTATTGGGGCAAGGGTTGGGCGCTCAGGCTCTGGATGGAACCAGACTGCCTGGCTGTGCCTCCATCTCCACATCTGTAAGGTGGAAATCATATCAGCACTGGCTCAATAGAATTGCCCTGAGGATAAAAGGATAATCGATGCAAAAGACTCCCCACAGGGCCGGTAGCTGCTGTTGGTACTATTCTCCCACCTCTTCCTTGCCTCTTGCCACCAGGGTTGCAGGCTCAGCTCTGCCACTTACCAGCGGGGTGGCATGACGTCGAGTGGCTGAACCCCTCTGAGCCTGTCCTTGCATCTGTGAAAGTGGGACAATAATATTGACATCAACTCTCCCAATTCCACCCCGGTGCTGCCACCCTCCATTAGGCCTGCCTGGGGAGCTGGCCACCATGCTCGGTGATTCACAAACATTAAATTGCCTCTCCATGATAACCCTCAGAGTGGCCTGTTGTCCAGGTGATGGGGGGGAGGCCAACTCTGAGATTCACACCCTCTGGCCCCCCATGCTCGGGTCTCTCCTGTTCTGTCCTTGGCGGGCTCTTTGTCTAAGTCAATGTGGGGTGGGGCTTTGTACAGAGCAGACCTCTGTCGACGATGAAGCAACGTGACGCCTACTGTTATTAGTATTGTCATTGTTCCTAAGAAACTGAAGGCATTTGGTCCTGGCTGGGGCAGCGCCGGTGAGGGGCTGGGCTCGCCACACACACAATGGCCGCTGGCTTGAGGCTCTTGGCAGCTCTTGGCGGCTCCCCCGTGCCCATCTGTCATGATGGCATGGTGCCCCTCGAAAGTTGGTTCGCCTCCCGCCCTAGGGCATGAGTGACAGGCTCCAGTGGGCAGACAGGCAGCTTGAGGCTGATTCCAAGTGCCATCTCTGCCCGGAGCTGAGCCTTGGGGCCCACCCCCCAGTCCCCACCTGGGCCTCTGCACACTTCATGGCTCAGGCGGGCTGACCCCTGGGGCTCAGGAGGGCATCTGAGCACAGCTGGGCAAGGATTCTGCTTTAACACCACCCCTCGGATGCCCGTTCCTCCCCTGCTCCCCTCTGTGGTGACAACGGGGCAGCCAACGCTCACCCAGGGCTGCCCAGAGTGGCGACAGACTCATGTCCTGGGAGCAGTGCATGGCCTCAACCTGAACCTCTGTAACTCTGGCCTTACGGTGAGGCCTGCCGGCCACCCGCCCCAGCACCCACAGACCTCCCCTGGCGTCCTCGGGCTTTCAGAGGATTCTTCACCCCTCTGCCTAGCCCAGGGGCTGAGAACACACACTCCTGTCAGGACTCACAGCTTTGCCCCAGAAGCTGTGTGGATGTGAGGAGCCTCAGTTTACCCATCTATGACAAGGAGAACAAACTCACATGTAGGGTCCCAATGAGACTACACAGGTGAAAAGCTTGCCATCGGGTTCCCATCCCCTGGCGTCCTCGGGCTTTCAGAGGATTCTTCACCCCTCTGCCTAGCCCAGGGGCTGAGAACACACACTCCTGTCAGGACTGACAGCTTTGCCCCAGAAGCTGTGTGGATGTGAGGAGCCTCAGTTTACCCATCTATGACAAGGAGATCAAACTCACATGTAGGGTCCCAATGAGACTACACAGGTGAAAAGCTTGCCATCGGGTTCCCAGTAAGTACTCAGGAAACACGGTCTCATTCTGACTGCTTTGGGGCAAGGAGCTCAGGCCCATGTCTTGGGCCTTCTGAGGACAGGGAGCACTGTCAACGTCCACTTCTCTGAACTGCCACATATGTCCCCTCAGGAGACTTGGCCAACCCAAGTGCTGGTAGCAGTAACAACAATGATGATACACACTTTATTGTGAGTGGGAAAGGCCTTGTCCCACCCGACAGTAAATAAACCCAAGCTCAGAGACACAGACTGACCATGCCTGGTGACACAGTAACTTACAGCGAGCAAGGAGCAAAGCCCAGGGCCCCTGATGCCCATGTCACGTCACATGCGAGCCCAATTGTGTTCCATTGTGTGCAGTAATTATGTTATTTTTAGTATATGACATGATTGCCATGCTAGGATGCAATGTCATATTATATTCCACAAACATATGAGAAATATTCTGTTTGCCCTTATTAGCTTACTCTTCCACTCCCTGCAACATGTGAGGGACTTAGTCTGTGCCTCTGTGTGTCCCCAGCAGCTCCCAGCTGCATACATCTGGCTACATAGCACTTGCTCAGTAAACACTTGTGGGCTAGACTGGGCACATCCCCACATGATTAATTAAATGAGTTAATGAAGGAGTGAACTGAAGGCCCACGGGCACCCAGACCACTGTCACAATGACAATGACAACACTGGCTGACACTTGCCAAGCCTTGACTCTGAGCCAGACCCAGTGCTGGGGGCTTTTGGTGCACCCCCAATACCCAAAAAGAGACTGTCATTAGCCCCAGTCTCCTGAGGCCCAGAGAAGGTCAGGGACTTGCTCACGGTCACAGAGCTGATCGGTAGCAGGGCTGGAAGATGAAGCCAGGCTGTGGGACCCCAAGTGTGGCATGGCATTGCCACACCACGTTGCCACATTTCACAGAATTCAGGCTGTGCTGGGCTCTGGTTTCTTGCCCTGGTGGGAAAGGCAGGAAACACAAAGGGACCCTGCTGGAAATGTGCCACAGGTACCCTCAGGGACCCTATATTCTAAGCACTCTAAAGTACTTCACACACGTGAACTCTTGATCTTCACACCACACCAAGGCAGTGGTCTTACCCCATTTAACAGAAGAGGAAACTGAGCCCAGAGAGGTACAATATCTGCAATAGAAAACAATGGGGGAAGGGGCTCCCTGGGGGGAGGGGCAGTAGCCAGTCAAGCCCCAGCCCTGCCTGGGCTGTGGCCTCTTGGGTGTCTGGCTCCAGTGCAAGCCATGGGGTCTCACTCCCTGAAACCACCACTGGCTGTCCCCAGGCACCTCTCTCTGCCACCCCTAAGGCCAAGCATAGCCGGGCAGCTCTCCCTGCAGTGTGAGGGTGGCAGGGCCTGGGCCGTCTTTAAAGCAGGAAGAGAAAGATACTGCTACTCACAGAAAGCGCAGCCAAAGAGTCAAATGCTAAGTGTGTGCCTAGAGCACTTTTAATTTTTAATTATTATTAGTTATAATTATCTGGCTGGATCTGACAGCCACAGCACAAAGAGGCAAGGAAACCGGCTCTTCGGTTACCCATCTTATAAAGACTAGGAATTTTTTAAAATGGGCTTCCAGAATCTGCTTTTCTTGTTTGGATTCTCTTTCCTACTTTCTAGGAGCTCAAAAAAAATAGAGTAAAATATACAGTAATGGATGGACAAATGAATGGATGGATGGCATAGGAAAACTCACATGTGAGTGGGAAGTCAGGTGTAGACATTGATACTTACAATCCATATTGTAAGGGGGTCAGGGGCTTAAACCAAGGGCTGGAGAAGACAAAAGAGGGAGAATCAGGGGAGCTTCTCAGAGAAGGGACCTTTTGGGCTGGGCTGAAGCATGGAAAGAAGGGACAGCTCCTTTGAGAGCAGGACTCAGCAGGAGCGCATGTGTCCTGGAAGCACCCACATTGATCGTGCTGAGCGGGTGAGGCCAGGTGAGCCCAGGTGAGCCCAGGTGCAGCAAGCAAGGACGTGGCTGCATCTTGCTTGCCCTCCCAGCCTCACTGCTTTTTTTTTCCATTCCTTGAACACCTCCAAATCTGTCTGTGCCCCAGAACTCTGGCACCAGCTCTTCCCTTTCCTGCAGGAGCCCACAGCCTTTCCCCCACTGGCTCCCTCTCAACCTCAGGACTTGGCTGACATGCCAACCTTTCCTGACCACCCCATCCAATCTGCCATCCCGAACATTCCATTACCCCTGCCCCAAAACACACACACACACACACACACATACACACGCACGCACACGCACACACACACACCACTCGCCGTCACAACACAGTGTTTCATTGTCTTCAAATCACCTAGTTCATGTATTTCCTGACTTATCTCAGCATCTCCCACAGAATGCCAGCTTTGTGAGAACAAGGGCCCTGTCTCCTCGTTCACAGCTTTGTCCTTGGCCCCTGCAATGGCACTGGGAGTAGGTACTCAGTAAATGTGTGTTAAATGAATAATGGAATCAGGGAAAGGGTTGAACCAGATGTTCTCAAAGGCTGGGAAGGAAGGGTCCCAAGGGCACTCAGACCACGGCCCTGGCTCACAGAGCCCTCCCCCTGGCTGGGGACCAGGATCCAGCCTGGCAGGGCCCGGCTCGCTCCATCGGAAGGGCCAGAAAGTCAGGCAGCAGACAGAACACAGCACAAACCAGAAAGAGGCAGAAGGCAAGGACCAGCCACCCTCAGAGAAGACGGTGTCACAGCCCTGTTTAAGTGACACTTGGCTCCTGGAAGTAGGGCTGTCAGAAAGTCAGGCAGCAGACAGAACACAGCACAAACCAGAAAGAGGCAGAAGGCAAGGACCAGCCATCCTCAGAGAAGACGGTGTCACAGCCCTGTTTAAGTGACACTTGGCTCCTGGAAGTAGGGCTGCTGGAAATCCAATGTCACTTCTTGCTCTTGGCATCCAAAAACCACCCCTATGTCCCTACAATTTAATTCCCCTTCTTTCATGAGCTAACTCCAGAATAATGCCTGAGCCATGATTATCAAAGACCAAAATCTACATCCTGAGTTTCTGGCCACTACCAAAAGCCCTGGGGCACCTGAAGCATGCCAAGAACCCCTCCAACCTACACAGCTTAAATGCTTGAAGACAATTGTCCCTGCATTTCTACCACAACCCATCCAAGTCTTCTCCTGGTTAAATAGACCCGGAACAAATCCCTGGAAGCTCCTCGAGGCCAGACTGGATCCTCAGACTAGCACACGGCCTGGGTGGTTTTTCTGGGGGGATGGTGTGCAAGTATTTAGACAAAGCTTGCTTAGTCTCCCCTATTTCTCCCCTCCCCCCACCCTTAGCCCCCGGCAATGATTGGCCTGTTTTCTGTTCTGATTTTTTTTTTTAGAATGTCATGTCAGTAGAATCATACAGTACGGGGCCTTTTGAGTCTGGCTTCTTTCACTAGGCATTTGAGATTCACCCATGTTGTATGTATCTGCAGAAGCTTTTTATTACTGAGTAGTAGCCACCGTATGAATGTACCACCTCACCACGTCTATTCCCCATTCACCAGGTAAGGAGCAACTAAGGGTCTTCCAGATTGGGGCTATTACAAATAAAGCTGCTACCATCTTTCACGTAGAGGTTTTTTTGTGAGTGAAGGTTTTCCTTTCTCTTGGGTAAACACCTAGGACTGGGATTGCTGGATCATATGGTAAGTGTTTATAAGAAACTGACAAACTATTTTGTCTTGTGGCTGTACCATTTTGCACTTCTACCTTCAATGTATGAAAGTTCAAATCATTCCACACCCTTGCCAGCTCTCGGTATTGTCAGTTTTTTGTTTTTGTTTTAGTCATTCTCATAGGTGCATATGGCATCACGTTGTGGTTTTAATTTCCCTAATGACTAATGATGTACATTTTTGGTGAGATGTCTGTCAAAAGTTTTCTGCTCATTTTTCAGTTGTTTTATTTCCCTCCCTGCTCCATTATTAAGTTTGAAGAGTGCTTTACATATTCTAGATACAAGTCCCTTATCACACCTGTGATTTGCAAATATTTTCTCCTAGTCTGTGACTTTTCGTTCTCAACAGTGTTTTTCAAAAGGAAGCTTCTTCAATTTTGATTCAGGGTGTAAACCAGATGATATCTGTCCTCTGCTTGGTTTCCCATCACAATGGGGATAAAATCCACACTCCTTCTCTGTCCTATAGATTTTGCCATGATCTGGGCTCCATTGGCCTCTCCCCATCACGCCCTCCCCCCACTCAGCGTGTCCCCACGGCACGCTGCCTCCTTTTGTCCTAACACTACACTAGCTCATGCTGGCCACAGGGCTTTTGCACTCATAGCTCCCTTCCACACACCTCTGCCCCCCAGCCATCCGGGCCTCAGCTCACATGCCACCTGCTCAGAGAGGCCCTCCCTGACCACACTCACCAAGAAGCGTGTAACCCCTCCCCCATCATACTGGTTTTATTTTCTGCATGTCACTGACCATTACTGGGAAACGTCTATCGGTTCTCCAGAATGCAGGCCCTGTGGGTGTTCCTTTGTCTTGCTCTCCACTGTCTTCTCAGTTACTACAACTGGTGCCTAGCAGAGTGGGCCCTCCACATAATGCTTTAAACGAACGAACAGCAAAGCTTAATTCCCTTTCATGCTCCTTATCACAGTTATGAAAGTGCCCCAGTCTGCCCAAAGTCCTTTGAATTAATCCCAGTCTTCTGGGCAGAGCCAGCTGAACTCAGAATCATAGAGGACTTATACCTCCCTCATCCTGGCGGCTCCTGTTAATGCGTCCTGAGAAAACATTCCCTTAAGAGGTGGACATACCATTGCTGATACAGACCAAAGCCTATCAGGATCCAATCCTATCTCCAATACTTTTATCCCCACAACAGCACTTCTCGGTCCTACAGGAAGCTAAATCCCAAACTTCGAATTTTCTCAAGACCTCTCCACCCATAGTCCCTGCACCTGCACACACTGGTTTCCCCAAGTCTCCCTGCGTGACCTCAAATGAAATACGGCCATGAGGACCAGCCAAGATCCCAGCAAGAGCAGAAACTGGCTAGGCCTTGTTTCCTGCTGCCCCACCATAACCCCCAAATGTCATCCCAGGGAAATATCACACTTGCCTTTTCCACCCAACCAGGGCCTTCAGCCCCAGCTGTAATGACAATGAAATCTTGAATGCCTGAAAAACCCTCTTCTCGAAAATCAGAAAATTGCTATTCAGCTTCCTTAACGAAAACCCTTATTTGCATAGATTTGGCATTGCTACACTTCCACATTTAAATGGTCTCTAATTAAAATCATTAATTGCAGAAAATAGTGACTCGTTAGGGATGTAATTTAGTGAGGTTCTCATCACTTGAGAATCTGACTTAAAGGTTAACAGGGTGATCCAAGAAACCACCAGCTCCCATGAACCATTCTAGCGTCAGGTGAGGTCCAGAGCCCAAGGCAGGTGGCACCAAAGTGAGACCCAGTTTGAAACTGGCAGCTTCCTTACAGTTCTGCATTTGTGAGGTTGGCCTATGGCACAGTGATGCCGATAACACTCGAAGAAGGCAGGACTGGGAAACTGCTCTGGGAAAAATCTTAAAGCCAACAAAGAAGACATCAGAAAGTGAGACCCAGTTTGAAACTGGCAGCTTCCTTACAGTTCTGCATTTGTGAGGTTGGCCTATGGCACAGTGATGCCGATAACACTCAAAGAAGGCAGGACTGGGAAACTGCTCTGGGAAAAATCTTAAAGCCAACAAAGAAGACATCAGTCACCCCTCTCTTGGTGTCCAGGACAATGCAGGAGGACCAGGCAGGGGCTGAGCAAGTCCAGTTTAAGTAAATCACAGTTTATACGCACCAATGGTTTTCTAAAAAGCCTTTGCTGTTGAGCTATAAAAAGCCTCATCCGTCAGGGGACCCAGGGCCTATTTTGGTAGCTGGGCCATGCAGGTAAGGCAGGTAGGGAAGGCGGGCTGTGCACACTGCACTTGGGAGAAAAGACACACAGCCAGCATTCGAGCAAGGAGGCCTCCTGGAAGGCAGGCGAGGCAGGCACTGGCACCAATCCCCTTTGGCACTGGCTCCTAGCTGTCCCATCACATCCCCTGGGCTCACAGGCGCAGGCCCAGTTTGTGGACCAATAGAGAAACAGCAGTGGGCCCCAGGCACGGCCACTACTCAATGGTGGCCTTTTGGAAGTGGAACACTCTCTCTGTTCCTGGGTCTGTAAAACTGGATCCATAACTCTGTCCCACACTGTGAGAGCAGAATGAAGGCTGCACGGACAATGCAAGAACTTATGGGAACTCAAAGGGGCTGCCAGAATGATGAAAAGGAGCAGTCTTTCCAGCGAACCACCAGGGCTCTCTTCAAGGTCAGAGGCCAGGTCCGAGCTGGACAGATAGGACAGGCCCAGGCCTGGCAGTGCAGGTGGGCTGCAGCAGGGTGAGAAGGGGCCTACCTTGCAACAGGCCACTGTTAAGCCTCCAAAGAGGGGCACCACTGCTGACACCCAAGTGACTTGATGGCTGTGCCCTAGGTGGGTGGTGGTGGGAGAGCGCAGACATAGCACTTGCATGGCTATGAGGGAAGGGTGCTGCTGGGTGCGTAATGCACACTTGTGGGCCAATGGTGTGTGCAGGTCCTCAGTGCTGCTGACAAATGCCAGCTCCCCTCTCCTTCCAGGCAGAGGGTGGCACTCCCCTTCCTCGCCCCCTCTGAGGTTGGACTGGCCGCGTGACTGGCTCTGGCCAATACGATGTGAGAGAAAGTGATGTGTGTCATTTCCAAGCAGATGCTTGAAGAGCTGGCATGTGAGTCACTCCCTCTTCTACCTGCCTCAGAAACAGGATAAACACAGACACTCTGTGGGCCCAGGTCCCTGAGTATCATGAACAGAGTCCCTCCCCTGCCACCTGCCTGGATATATCACATGAGCAACAAATAAATCTTTGTTTTAGCACACGGAAACCAAGAGGATGTTTGCTACCGCAGCATAACCTAACCTGTACCCTTCCTCATAACAGTGGTATTCTTGGTATGTGGTGTGTCGGCAAGTCTATCCATGTGTACTTATGGTATTTCTGTGGATGCAAGTGTGGTCCTCTTTGGGGGTGTAGTGTTATGTTGTGTGTGTGTGTCGTATTCCTCTGTGTGTATGTAGCGTAAATGACACTCATAAATGACGTTTCTGTGAGTACGCACGTGTAGTAGGAACTGTGTGTGTGGAACGTCCCTTTGTGTGTGTGATGCTACTGACTGTGGACAGTGTATATGTGATTTTTCTCTGTGCGTGTATGGTATTTCTAGTGGGCATGTGACCTCTCCAGCATTATAAGAATTGCTTGCAAAAACCAGTGGGAGAGAAAGCAGTTTCACCTGAGCACAGATCTTGGTCCTCAGAGAAGCAGTAACAAGTGAGAAGAGAAGGGGCCCATGGGACACCACGGGAAAGGGCTGCAGGTGCTCAGGGAGGTCCACCACAGCAGCTTCCCTTCACAAGGGTCCTCTCAGCTACCACAGACCTGGATGAGCATCTGCAGAAGCTGGTCCAGGCCACAGTGCCCCACCTGGGGGCCCCTTCCTCTGAGTTAGGGCCAACCAGGCATCCATTGCTCTCCCTTTTCTGGCTTTCTTGGGCAGAGCTGGAGGGTCCAAGGCCCCAGACTCAGCTCCTGGCCCTTCACAGCCCAGTACCCAGTCACACAGGCCACATGGGCCACTAGTCACAGAACCAAAGTTTAGTCAAATATTATCACCAATATAGGTGGGAAAATGGGATCCCCAAGAGGCAAAGGGACTTGCCATGCAAACACCACACATGAAAGCCTTCTGACTCCTGCTCCAGATTGGTCCTGCTTTGGTCCAGCTCTCCTGAGAACACTGGGCGAGCAGAGGCCAGGGGCTGACATCCCCTGCCATGCAGCCAGGAGGGCAGCCACCGGCTCCAGCCCCACAACACAAGACCCCACCATCTTGGCTCAACCCCATGACCTCCAGTGCCAATGGGGGAAGCCGATGAACACAGGAGGGGCATGTGCAGTGACGTGGGCCCTCACCTGCAGCTCGGTCTGGAAGAAGAACTTCTGTGGGCACTGCGAGCAGTCATAGATCTTGTCCTCCTGCCCATGCACGGCGAAGATGTGCTGCTGCAACTTGTTGGCCTGGACGAAGACTGGACACAGACATGGCCATCAGGGGCCAAACTCAGGACACCAGCCCGGCTACCCGTGGCAGCTGACCCCATGACACCACTCAGAAGGAGGGATCACCCAGGCATGGGCACAGTCAGCCAAACAGGGGGCTAGTGGGAACATGATTAGCACTGACTAGCAGGTGCTCTAGCTAGGTAAGCTGAATTCTGCCACTTAGTGGCTGTGCAACCTTAGGCAAGTCACTTAACTTCTCTGGGCTTCATTTACTCTTTTGAAAAATGGAGATTATAGTATGTACCTCACTGGGTGGCTGGGAGGATTGAGTGGGTTAATACTCATCAAGTACTTAAAAGATGGGCTGGTACATAGTTAGGCCTCCTCTTCCTCCTCTGCCAGACACCTGATGATGTATGAGCTCCTCAAATCCCCTACAGGCCTGTAAGGCAGGCACTGTTGCTATCCCCACTTTATAGAAGAGAAAACTAAGGCATCAGGAGTCTTAAATGACTTGTCCAAGGTCCCACCGCTAGCAGGTGGCAGAGCTGAATTTGAATTAAATAAGCTTAGCACAGTGTCGGGGACAAGAAGCTGATCAGCCCACAAGAATTACTACTCTGTTGGTGAGGCTGTTGTCAGCATAGCAGGCACTGTTGCTATCCCCACTTTATAGAAGAGAAAACTGAGGCATCAGGAGTCTTAAATGACTTGTCCAAGGTCCCACCGCTAGCAGGTGGCAGAGCTGAATTTGAATTAAATAAGCTTAGCACAGTGTCAGGGACAAGAAGCTGATCAGCCCACAAGAATTACTACTCTGTTGGTGAGGCTGTTGTCAGCATCCCTGGGCCCACAAACAGAGGCCCCTGTGTCCTGGATGGACAGACCCACAGCTGGGGCCTCTCGATGCCAGCCCCCACCCAGCCCACAGAAGGGAGCCAATGGGCAGGGGCTCCTGGAATGAGAGGAAAGAAGGCACCAGGGTGTTTCAGGACTCTTGGGAGGCCCACAGCACAGCCCCCTCCCCAGGCCTGCCAGAGAGCAGGTCATAGCCCTGGCTTCCCGGTGGCAGGGGTCCCTGAGGCAGCCCAAGCCCCGGGCGCACACAGGAGGCAGTGCTGAAGCAGCTGTGTGTCTGGGAGGTGAGCGCTTCAGAGATGCCCTCCCGCCAGGCGCTCTCCCCAGGGTGGGCTTCCCGCAGTGGCAGACGGCAGATGTCGGGGGAGGCAGGGAAGGCCAGGCTCCCCCACGCACACCGGCTGCCATCTGGGCAGCAGGAGGGGGCTGGCAGAGCCCCTGAGACTCGCCTCAGGCCGAGACAGCCGCTCGCCTGGGCCGGCAGCCCGTCTGGGGGCTGGGGACTTGGCCGACAGAGCTGCCCTTGACCCCTCCAGCCTGGAGCACGGATGGAGCACGGGTAGGCACAGGGCACATGGGCAGGCCAGGGAGAAGGGGGAATTAGGAGTGTGTGAAGGGGGAGCCCCCACTGGTGCTGGACACAGCTCGCAGCTCAGAGAGACAAATGTGGAGCCCAGGAAGGGAAAACTGCAACAGAGGGCTGAGGTGGACAAAGGACTTCCAGCAGCGGCGTGCAGAGGGCTGGGAAAGGGGGCCAGCCAACCTGCCTGAGAGGAGAGGCCAGAGGGCACAGTTCTGCATGAAGTGGGACAGGGCAGTTGGTCTGTTGATCCCATGGGGCTTCCCCCATGAAATCCTGGGTCCACATGCCAGGCACACGCTGGGCACCTTACCTGTGAAGCAAACCGGGCATTTGAAGGTGCCGCCCATGCCCTCGAAGCTGTGCTCGATGAGGTGACAGAGGAGCTTGGCCGGGGAGTCAAACATCTGGTTGCACAGCTTACACTCGTGGTTGATGCCTTCCTCTGCAAGGAAAATCCACAAGCAGTTAGTGACCCTGCAAGCCACATCTCCAGGCAGGAGCCCACGAGGCCCCGGGTTCACCCCGGCACCAGCCCCTCTCTCATCCCAGGAACCAGGGCTGGTGCAGGAGCCTCGGACACCAAGACTCCTCCTGGCTCCGGATGGCCCAACCTCAGAGGCTTATGACCCTAGGTGTGGCTCCAAATTTCTGGCTCTTGAATGTGCTGTTTGCTATGATTTCCTCTGCTGGCTAAATATCCAATCAAGTATTTATTGAGCATGTACTATGTGCCAGGAAGTTTGCTATGAGCTGGGGATTCTTGGGGAAACTAAACAGATAACGTCCTTGCTCCCATCTGGTGGCAAGGGAGATAGATAATAAATTAAAGTGACCAGCACATAATACAGCATCAGGAAGTGATGTGAATATGTCAGGGGAGCACTCTAGGAGAGGGGTGAGTGAGGGCAGAGGCCCCAAGGTGGGCCCGTGCTGAGCCATCTGAAGCGTGGCACAGGGACAGTGTACCTGAGGCTCAGAGGGCCAGGGAGTGGGTAGGGAGGGCAGGTAGAGAGGCCATGCAGATGCACATCTCGAAGGGTCTTGTCAGCCACTGGAGGACTTTGGGATATGACCCTAAGAGTGATGGGCAGCCACTGGAAGATATGTCAAAAAACCAAAATGCTCTTTTTTTAAAAAAATTGTTTTAAACAGATGGCCTACCCAGTAGATAACAGACAATGGGCAAACTCCCTGCCTTGCTCCTAGATCACAACATGGTTCCATCTCCCCCGCAAGGAGCGGCCACAACCCAAACCTTCACTCAACAGAACCTGCCCGAGCGCCAGTGTCAGGCGAATGTGGAGGAGGCATGGAGTGGAGGCCTGACGGGCGACCTTGCCCAGAACCGAGCAGAGCTGAGTTCACGTCCAAGCTTCTCCTCCACCACATGCCCTGGGCATCAGTTCATGCTCGATAAAATGAGGACGACCTGAGCCCCTGACCCAAGGGATATTAGAGGATGGAGGGGCCAGCACCTGCAGCCCATGTGGCCCAGTGGTCAGAAGTGGTTGGTGGGGAGTGGCCCGGCTTGAGCATCATGTCACCTGGGGTTGAAGTCCAGCTCTGTCACTTCCTGGGTGATCTTAGGCAAGTTACATAACCTCTCTGTGCCTCACTTTCCTCTTTCTGAAACACTCAATAACAGCCTTCCTCTTATAGTTGATGTAAGAATTAAGTGAGTATTAATACAGATAAAAGGGTTTTAAACAGCTTCTGGCACACAGCAAGTGCTCAATAAGTGTTTATTGCCAGGCATGTCAGTATTGGTGAGAGTATTATCTGGGACAGCCAAGGACATGGTCTCCCCCTCAGACTCCCCCAGGGAACCAGCCTCACCAAAGGTGCCAGGTGCTCTGATTTGCCCTTAAAGGCAAGAATTAGGTAGCAGAGGGGTTCTGCTGGTGGCAAGACATGAACACAGATGGGCTGAGGCTCCTGGTGAGTCCCTGGGTCCCCAGGCCCTGGCAGGGGCTGGCAGGGACAGCAGGCATTCCCCCTGGCACAGCCATCCCCCACGCCCCCAGGCACCCCACCACAGAGGCGCACAAACACACGTGCGCGCGCAGGTGAGCCTGCCCCACATAGCCCACTGGCTGGAATCTACCGGGTGTTTGTCATGCCCCTGGAGCCCCGGCAACTAGGCCACATGCACCCGACAGAGATTCAAACAGATCTTCCATTTATACTAGCGGAAAAGGAATTCATCGACAAGTTTGGGGAAGCAGGGTGGGCTCAGCACGCTTGACACACAGTTCCCACGCACGTCCTCCACTTCCCTGGGGGAGATATTCATCATAATTAGAAATGGCCTCCAATGTGGGGGGGCTGCCTCAAAAGACCCCCCAATACATCCGCTGCTCCTTGCACAAACAACACCCCTCAGAGCATGGTACAGAGTATGGGTTCAAGGAATGAATGAATGAATGAAACACCACCCTTAATATGTGGCCCTTCTATTAGAATATGGACGCCCTTTGGACATTAATGAGGAAGGGGATACATGAAAATGACAACTGTGAAGAGTTTTCTATCATAGTTTATAACATATTTGAATCTCAGAAATAACCCAGCTTGCTGGAAAAACCACATTTCTAGGAAAAAGAAATGAGTTTGGAGAATTTAGACCATTTGCTAAGGTAACAGAGCTGGGAGTGGTGCTCTGAACAGGATACAAAACTATCCCTATAAATACGTATCCCACCCCCACCCCTGGGACACATACCACTTCCAGGCAGCTTCCCTGACTACACACAGACACAGACACACACACACACAGACACACACACAAACACACACACACACACACGACTCCCCTTTGCTGGGCACAGTGACACTTGATTCATTTAACCATATGCTATGAGTCTTTCTGATCCTGGCAACTAGGTTATAGGCATGGATGATGTCTTCTCCTCCTACAGTCCCCAAAGTATCAGGCCCCACCTGGGCCCACCTGCAGAAGAGGCTTGGAAATACTCATAGAGGAGAGGTGCCCCTGGGCTCGCCTCTCCGTCTGCCCAGCCAGAGCCAGCTCTGGGGGCTGAGGTGGCAATGGAGGATTTACTGCTCTGCTGAGCGGGGGCCTTTAACCACTTGGCTGTGAATGGAGACGTGCCAGTCTGATACACAAACACCGAGAGGACAAAGAAGCCTCCTGCAACTTATAAATCAGAGAAATCATGTCTGACAGTCACTTTCCGTTCTCCGAGTGCTGAGCATTCATCAGCCGGTCCCCCCTGATTTATAGACACAGCTACACCCAGCGCCCACGTTCACAAACGTGTGTACAGTCAGGCAGCCCTGGAGCTGCAAGCCAGTTCCGGGGCCCAAATGGCTGCCATTTAAGCAAATCACAGCCTCAAACCAGTGTCAAATTGAGGATCTGGGCTAATTAGATCAAGAGCCCAACAGACAACTGCGTGTCTCAGGACCCTGTTCTCTCTCTCCCCCATGTGCTTGAAAGAGGCAAACCTGGGGAAAGGGGAGAGGAGAAATAAAACAAGCAAAAAGTAAAAGTGGGGGGGAAATAATAAAGCCTGAGGGGTTCCCACAGATCTGGGAATCTCTCCCACTCCAGGCAAGACCTTTTGATTTGCAAATCTTTCTGAAGGCAAGGCCTTCTCCCCACTGGAGGGGTTCGAGGTACTCCCACGGGTGTCCATTATGTACACCTCTGCCTATAAAACCATCCAGGAAAATGGGGGGGAGGGCCGGGGAGGCAAAGAGGGCGGGGAGGGGCTGCCCTAGTTAGTGTGACAAACACTCCTTTGAGTGCGTGTGACCCAATACGAGCAAGCCCACGGATATTGATAGAATCTACCGCCACCATCACTCACCCCACTGGCGTCGACAACCTCTCTTTCTGTCCCAAGACACGGGGTCCGCAGATAGCAGCACCCGCCGAGAATCACTTTCCTGAATTATACAAGATCTCACGGTGCTCAGCCGACACCTTGGAGCAGGATGACAAAGCTGTCTGGGCACCGGCAGGCCCCTCTGCCCCGGTGTGGGGGCTGGAGGATTTTGTGAGTTAAGATGCACGAATGCTTCCCCTCCTTTCTATTCTTTTTTTGTTTTTTGTTTTTAATAGCACATGACAGACATCCATAAGAGAGACCCACACAACTCAAGTGAATTATGCAGCCCCGCTCATTTGTAAAGTGAAATGCAGATTTCACCTGCTGAAATTCAGATTTGCCTTCTGGTCCCCATAAACGAGGCTAGCATGGGGAATCTATTGATTTATTATGATTTTTTTCAAAAAATAAAAATAAATAAAAACCCAAACTGCCAAACAAACAACCCAGCAAGCACGAAAATCCCAAAGTATCTCTCTCTCTTTTTCTCCTCTACTCAGGAATAATAAGTGTTAATTTTACACTTCATTTCTCAAAAAAATAATAGGATGTGCTTTTGCTTAAAACCAAGTCAGCCTGCTGAAACCTTTCAGGCTGAAACTGTGTCAGCCCAAAAGAGGAGCAGAGGGCTTTGTGGAAGAGCATCGTGCCGAGATGATAGCTCCCTGTAATGTCCTCGGTACCGACTTTTGTCTCCAAAAGCATTTGATCCCTGGCAGACACATACTTATTTCCATATGGGTCTTGGGGGAAGCCAGGAGGAGAGAGAGCTGATTATCAGAATCCTGAAGGTGAAGCTCAGGTGGGCCCCACTGATGTCAAAGGCAGGCCTGGGCACACATTCGGAGGCCATAATTTGCTGCCTGGGAGGGAGGAGCAGCAGGCTGCAGAGGGGAGTGGACACGGCATTGTTCTTGGGTTCTAATGCACTGAGCGTGACCTGCTCCAGCCATATGCACAGGCCTTGCCTGATCCTTCTCTTAGCAGGGACCCCACTCAGGGACGCTGACCTGGGAGTGGTATCATTAATGCATATACTTCTTTAGAAGGGGGCCAGCGACTGCCGTCTGGTGTTGATAGAGAGCATAACAAGCCACCTCCATTTAGGAAGCAGCAACAAAGGACACAAAAGTTAGAACCAGAAGCTCCTGGGTTTGTGCCCCAGTTGCATCACCCCATTGCTGTGTATCCTTGGGTAAGTTACTTAACCTCTCTGAGCTTCAGTGTCTTCTGCTGAAAATGGTAAGAATAATCACAGGGCTTGTGTAAGGCAGCCAAGCAGGCCGCTTCTGCCACGGGACATCTGCCCTCACTGAAACACCCTTGCCCAGACTGTCTCATTTCATTCAGCTGTCTGCCCAAATGACACCTCCTCAGAGAGGCCCCACTGGACGCCCCTGGCTAAAACAGCGCACGCACGCACACACACACACACCATCCTTTCTAGCACCTTCCCCACCTTTCATTTCCTTGATAGTGCTTACTACCACCTGGCATATTACAGTTGATTGTTTATTTAACTATCTCTCTCTCTCTCTCTCTCTCTCTCTCTCACACACACACACACACACACACACACACACACACACAAAGAGTAATGTAAGCTCCATGACAGCTGTTTGTTCATTGCTATATCACTAGTACCTAGAACAGGGCCTGGCACCTAGTAAGTGCTCAGTGAAGAGGAAATGAACAATTTATGTGACTTACATAAAGCAGTTAGTATAATGCTTGGGACATGAGGTTGGGACGCTGGAAATGCTGTTATTATATACCAGTGGTCACCCCTAATCTCATAGGACTGAGACTTATAACACCTGTTCTCATCTTTGGTAACACTCTCTGGATCCTCATGGAGCAATGGTCTGCCCAAAGAGCACAGACACGGAGAGTCTCCCTCAAATGACAAAAGAGGAAAGGGGCACTTAGAGAGGTAGGGCCCCTTAACAGGGATGTGGCAGAGCTGTTCACCCCCCAGCAGCCTTCTCTGGCTTTAGGAAACACAAGAAAAGCCCACAGGACTTGAGACCTAGGACCCAGCAAGCCACCCTCTGCTCCTTGATCATCCCAAAAATGTGCGTGAGAAAGAAGGAAGACAGAGCTGTCCTCACATTTCCACATTTGAGCCTTGCTAGTGCCAGCTCCAGTTGACAGGGGACTGGGGAGTTTCCCCAAGTGACAGGAGGAGGCAGCTCCTACAACTAACATACTGGGACAGCCCAGGCTGCAGCATTATCCCTGCAACAGCATTTCTGCAAGTGGAAGTAATGCGAGAATGTGCAGGCTGCCTGGCCGGGCTGAATCCCCTCTGTTACAAGTTCTAATAATGAACTTCACAGACCTACATTCCACAGCACCAGGGGTGAACCATAGCCCGCCCCAAATATCAGGTCAAGTAAAGGCCCCTGAGGTCCTGGGACCAGGCTCAGACGCACATATGGCAAGCGGGCAGGCCACACTGCACACGGAAATGAGAAAAGAAAGGAGAAGAGGGCCCCAGAAATAGTCCAAGCAAATGAGGAGGCAAAAGGGTGCTGTGGGAGGGGTGATCCCAGGAGAGGACCCCATCCCAGTACATAACCTTGAACAGGCTCGGAACAGGAAATAGAAACGTGGGCTGATGGGATGGAACAAAGACTATTGGGCAAAATGGAAAGTTTTTTGTTCCTGTAAGGAACAAAGACCCTTGTGCAAAAGAGAAGAGGGCAGGTAATAATATCTGGGCAGCCAGATCAGGCTGTTTATCTATTGATCTGTCATTAAATACCACAAGGAAATTAACCAAGCCAGGCTGAGGGGGAAGGGAGGGGGTGACATTTGGGGTGGGAGTTGACAAGGGTCAAAAGAGAAAACAGGATCTCGGGGAGAGTCCTTCATCAGAGGTCAGGCAAGAACAGGGGAGCAGGTAAGCGGGACAGGGGCTGACTTTGGGATCCCCAATACCCTAGACCCCAAAAGCCCTGGTGAACCTACATCCCTGCTACGCAGAGCATGGATCCCAGACCAGCAGCCCTTGCGGCTCCTGGGAGTTTGTTAGAAATGGAGGATCTCAGGCCCCACCCCAGACCTACAGAATCAGAATCTGCATGTTAAAAGTGCCCATGTGCTTGAGGCATATGTTAAAGTTTAAAAACCACTGAGCTCTATGAATGAGGTTTAGGGACGTTAATCTTGTTGGAATCTTTGTTGTCGTGAAGCTAGGTGTTCATAGCCATCACACCGCTTTGACCAAGATTGTATGTTAAGGACTTTTAAAAAGGTGGAAAGTTTTCAAAGTTGCTTTTTGTCCACACTTTACAGAAGACTGAGAAATCATCAACTAACAATGGAAAATAATTTCCTATTATCACTACTGTGAGGAAAATGATGTGTGTTGTCTCTGGAGGGGCTGCTGGAGACTGGGGGTGAGTGGCTAATGCTCCCCGAAGCCATCCCAGCACCCCCATGGCCCCCAACCCCCAATGCCAGGTGCCCAGAGGCCCTCAGTGCCCCTCATCACTCAAGGACCCCCCAGACATTGCTTGAAGGCATACCCCACCACCACTGCCCCCATTTTGGGCTCACATTTTTCTAATTAATCCTGGAGAAGGAGCTGTGCCCTCCCTCTTCCCCCAGGGGGCACCTTCCCAGGCCTTTCTGGGCAGGAGGGACCCATCTCAGGGTCCCCTGTGTTTCGGAAAGGCTTATAAATGAGCTCTGGCAGCCTGAACCAGGCCCCACTGGGGACCCGGAGCCTCTTCAAAACAGAGCCTGACAATTAGGCAGTCTGAGTTTTGAAAGGCTTGGGATTGATGGCGTGGACAGTAAAAATCTCACCTGGGGAGCTGGGTGTAGTCCTCCGAGGGTTGCCTGAGGTCAGTTTCCATGGTGACGGAGAATGAGCTCAACCTTGTAACTGACCCTTATCTTTTTTTGATCTGTGGGCCACTTGGGGCCAAGGCTTGAAATCAACTGGAAAATAATCTGGTCACATATCAGAAAGAAAACTATTTATACTTATTTACCCAGGTGCCCACCAACATCCCCCTTCCACAATGATGCTGCATGTCCGAACGGAAGCTACCAGGTGGCAGGAGAAACGGGGAGACGGAATCCTGCATCTCAGCAGAATGTGTTATTTCCATGCATGGGCAAGTGGAAGTGGGGGGAAGGGGTTACCCCTGCCCCACAGCCCCCCCCACTTCATTCTTGCTGACCACCCTGGACCCAAGTGCCTTCCAGCACCCAGTTCAAGTGCACCCGGGAGGTGACCGCTGAGGTTTCCCTCCTGCTCACTATGCAGATGCACCACTTCAGTCTGGCTTGGTCCCTAGGTTGCCTCGCTGTATTCCACCCTCTAACGATCCTCCCCTCTGCCACGGCCCGTTCCCAGCTAAGACACTGGACAGAGATGCCAGGGGCCTTCCCCACCTGGGCCCACACTCAGAAGGGACTGGCTGGCTCAACCACTCCAGCACTCAGCCTGGGGTTTCCACAACAAGATTGGCCATGTGGCCAAAGCCCGTCTCCAGGACGCTGCTGACCTAAGTTACGCATGCTTTGCTCACTCCTCCTCAGAAGACTCCAGATGGTTCCACTGACTGACTGCTCCCAAGAGCCATGTCAGATGGATCATAGCGAGGGGTCAGTTATACTTGAGAATGATTCTGGGCAAACTCCCCTTGAGATTTCCCATCACAGCAAACAGGACAGCTCAACTGACTGCCCCCACTTACCCCTGTTCCATCAAGAGGAGGTCCTTTGGGGAGTGGGAGAAAACATGGCTGAGAACTAGGTAGCCTGGAGGATGATGCTGGCTCTCCCATAGACTCATAGGGGACACTGGGCCAAGCACTTCCTTCCATGCCTCAGTTTCCCATCTGTGAAATGGGAAGAAAGTCGTCCACCTCACAGGGCTCATATGAAGAGTAAGTGAGAACCAAGTAAAGAACACTGGCTATAGTGCCACCACCACTGCTACTATTACTACTCCTGTTATTTCTGACACAATTCTGCCCCGAACCTCCATGCCCAGGGTCTGGTAACATGGCATGCACAAGCCCTCTCGGGCTGTCATCGAGGCAGTGGAATCCTCTTCCAGGGCATGTGCCAAAGGGGCACGTCCCCCACTTCATCCCCCCATAGCTGGATCCAGGCAGGGAGCTCCCTTACTTGAAAGGCCCCAATACCCAAAATCCTCAGACACAGGCTGGCCACCCTGGACGGATCACTAATGGAAGCTTCTTCCAGTTCTGCGATCTGATTCCACACAGCCAGGGAACCCAGCCCTGAGGTGCTGGCAGCCCTGAATGGTTGATGAGGTCACTCACCATCTTAGAAGGCCCTACTTGCTAACTTCTTATGACGGCTGACCTCCCAGCTCTCTGACCAGTTTGTCACCTTCAGGACGTGGTGACTGGTTGTCTTTGGCAAAAGATAAATCACAACTCAGGCCCTGAACACAGCACCAAGACACAGGAGGTAACTATCTCCACTACTTAATGGAAAGAGAGAGAACAAATGAATGAGTGACCAAGTAAACCACAGACAGAGAACAAAGTGGGCTTTCACGGAGAACTCTAAGCAGAGAGAACTCAGGGTTCTAGAGAATTTAGAGACTTGGGACTGGTGAGGCTTGAAACCACCTTCCTCACACACATCCCCTCTACTTGTAAAGGACTGAGGACTGAGCCCCTCAGAAAATGAAGACTTTACTACATCTCTAGGAACCCACTAGATAAAAACAAGTAGCTTGTTTGTCCTTAACACACCAAAAACCTACTAATATGTATCACTGATCTTCAGATTAAAGTTTTTAACAAGGCAATTGTTTAAAAATCCATCATGTTAATAATCCTCTGATTAATGGCCTCTAATAATATACAATTAACATGACAGGCAAGCTGCAAAACCCTTATTTTCACTGATGGTGCCAGGGATACGTGAATTACCCCTTCTTCTATTACAAGGGTTTTCTCTACTGCCAACATCATTTTTTGTCCCTACCAAAATCATTTTTTAAAAATGAGCCACAGCAATGTGTCAAAAAGCCAGACACCTACCCATACACACACACAAACACAACACACACACGTGGAATGCAAGAAAGCAACATTTTTCAAAAGTTCTCCATCCAGGTAGACACAGGACTATCCCTGAAGTTACTAACACTTAAAGCAAGAAGACCTACTGCTCAGCTTGGAAACTACAATTCACCACTTCCTAGAAATCCCCTCTGACCATGTTAATTGGACACTACGCATCCCCACCCCCCAACAGAAAAAAATAAATGATGAAACTAGAAAATAATGACTGATTTCTCTTGAAAAGTTTTAAAAAGTATGCATCTGCTAGATCTGTGCTGTCCAATATAGTAGTAACTGGCCACCTCTGGCGATTTAAATCAAAATTAATTAAAGTTAAAAAAATTAAAAATTCATTTCCTCTGTCAAAATAGCCACATTTCAAGTGCTCAATAGCTAATGTGGCTAACGGCTACCAGTTCGGACAGCGCAGAAGGTTTCCATCTTTGCAGAAAGTTCTACTGGACAGCGCTGTACTAGAATGCAGGCGAGGTGAGGGCAGGGGCGCTCCCTGTCTTGTTCAACACTATAATCCTGGAACGGAAAGCAGTGCTGGGCACAGAGCAAATGCTTAAAAAGTATTCAATGAAACATGGTATGCATGTTTCAAAATATTGTGAAGAATGCCTCAGCCCTTTTGCCTGTTAGCACTTGCTTACGATTGCCCCGCGAGGAAAACTGCTTAGGTGTGAATGTCTCTGACCTTCACCTTAAACCTCTACCCTGATAATTATGTGGTCTCTTTGCCCAGGGCAGATAAGAATACGGTGAACACAGGAACATTCTAGAGTAATGAAGTTTCTCTGAAGGACATAACCCAAATACTTTAACTTTGGGCCAATAGGTAGTGAAGATGATCAATAACACCTGGGCTACCAGCTACTCTAGACGCCCACAGGCCACACCACCACTAAGCTGCTTTTCGCTGAGTAACCACGTCCTCCCCAGAAACATCAGAATATCAGCAAGCAGAGGATGCCCGCTGGCAGTAAAGGCCATGAAAGAGAATGACCAATTCAGGGATTTCCCACCTGTTAAGCTGGCTGAGCCCCTTAGCTTGTCAAGGAAACAAATACTTGGATTTCCAATGCTTAACTAAGTAGTTTGTGTGTTTTTTTTTTAGCTCTGCTTCTGCAGGCTACACCTCAAAGAACCAGGTTTTTCTTATGACCTAAGGAAAATGAAAATGGATGCAAAAATGGGAAATTTGAATGCAACGTGGAATAAATGAATACATGCACAACAGTGATACTTCCTCTGAGCAGTCACATGCTTCTAGGATAATACCAGCACTGAGCCTACTCTGGGTAGCAGTTCTTTCTGGGTAGCCGTTGAAAAGCCACACGAGATAGCATGGTTCATAGTCACAACACACATAGCCCTCCAAGGTATTTTCTCAGGTGGAACTTTCCTCTCTTGTCCATTCACCTCTCTCCTCCTTCTCTGTCCCCCTCCCCCAATCAAAATATCACCTTCTTGAGGGAAGCATGGGGTGGCTGCCTTTTTTTCTTCCTCCAGCAGACCCGAGTTTGAGACTGGATGAGGCCTGTGGGATGCCCCCAGCTCCCATTTAACATTAACTCACTGATTTTCTCAGCTCCCAAAACTGGGCTCTCGCAGACCATTATCTGGGATGTTTGGGCGCAGCACGCAGGGACCAGATGGGGGGTCTGCCATCTCTGGGCAGCTTAGACCCCACGGCCCAGCTCCCGGAGGCCAGCCAGTCTGCCTCTGCCCATGCCAGCTTTCCTGTCTGCCCCTGGCTATGCCTTCACCTGCCAGCCAGGCCCCCACAGCCTAAGGCCTAAGCTGATCCCATCCCACTGCCACCCCCAGCCCAAGGAGAAAGCGATAACTGACAGCTTCTGAGGCAGGGGACGGGCAGACTGGGCTGGGAGGAGAGCTGGGGGCGGGTGGAGGCTGCCCCAGGCAGCCCTCAGCTCTCCACGCTGGCTCAGCAAGCGGAACGGCTGCCATAAGCTGTGATGAGATGTGAGCAGCGCTGCGCCCATGCACCGTGGCAGAAGAACGCCCCTCCGTACGGCTCTGGCTGGCATCTTGCCCTTTTCCTTCTTGGAAAAGACATCTTCATATATACCTTTGTACAATGCACATGCAACACCTGGGAATTCACCCTTTGCTCTCCACCCCCTGGCCCCACCTCACACGTCTGCTCAAGTTTCTCCCCTTCAGCTGGTCCAGCATACACTGATGGATAAGCCTCCCCAGGCTCCATGGCCATCATTTCACTCTCTCACTCAAGAACCTCCAGTGGCTCCCTCTCTCCCAGTGTAAATTGTTCTGCCAGATGGCCCAGGCCCCGCCTTACCAACACCCCCACTTCCAGCCACACCCACCCCCTCCTGCCTCAAGGGCTTCCCCACTTGCAGGATCTCTCTCATTCCTGACTCTGTGCTTTTATTCAGGCAGTTCTCTGTGCCTTGCCTCTGATCTACCAGCTACAATTTTCCAAGACAGAGTTCTAGTTGCACCCAAGCTATCCCTAATTATATGAAATAAAAAGGTATCTTTCAAAAAATTCTTCTCTTTGCTTAAGCCAACTTGACTTTCTATCACTTGCAACCAAAACAATCCTGGCTAATAAATTCTCAGAGGCCAAAAAAGCAGTTCTTTTACTCCTCTGGTATTTCTAATGGGGCCAGACAGACACAAGGTGCCCAGTAAATGCCAATGGCTTGGTTGGTGAATAGATTTCTGCTCCATCCCCACCCACCATGGCTCTGGCCCAGGGTTTCAGTGCTCAATGCCACCCCATATGCATGAGCTCCAACACATGCCCCTGGGTCCACAGATGCTGCTCCATGCGCCCAGGACCAAGGCTGGCTCTGTGAGTTCCCTGGGCATACTGGGTGGTGACAGAACAGGACTGAGTCTCCCCTATGAACCCCACCCCCCAACCAAAATTCTGTTCTCAGGGCTGGACACATTCCCTTGTTGGCTCTCTTGCTGCGTTCAGCTATTGCTTTTCAATGGCAAGTACAGCACACGGTGCAGAAGTGCAGCCTTGGAGTTGGACTGCACAGGTTCAAATCCCCTGCTGCCACCCACGAGCTGTGGGATCTTGGATGAGTGACCCAACCTCCCTGGGCCACTGTTCCCCTATGTAAAATGAAGACTATCATAGTATGTGCCTTATAGGACTGTTGTGAGGATTAACAGGCTTAATAACAAGTGTTGCTATTATTATCACCACCCTGGTTATTACCAACTCTATGGCAGGCAGTGTGCAAGGCATTGGTGGGGATGGGGAGGAACAGAGGCCAATGAGACACCATCTGTCACACCCAATATACTTAGGGGTGAGGAGTCCAGGAAGCCATGTCAAGGGACATACTTTGTATGATAACACAGTCACCCAGAAACCTGAAAATACCCCAAACCAGGACTTTTAGGACTCCAGAAAAGGGGAAGTAGAGCTATAGGGGAGACTGTGGATGCTTGAGCTAGAAGGACTTGGGGGCCCAGCAGCCCATCCAGGCCTGGGCCAGAGTCCTCAGTCCTCCTGCAATGCCACGCTACAGCCTCAGTGATCTAGGGCCCAGGACGCCAGAGCTGCTCTAAGAGGGCAGGTGGAAGGGCGGTGCCCCATGTGAGAACCAGTGTCCTGATGTCACTGAAGGGCTCAGTGTGGAAGGATGACACCTCCCTTCCCACTGGACCTGACCAGGAGATGGATACTCCCTGCCTCTAAGATCTTAATAGCCTCTGTGGGGCACCCAGCAGATAAGCCCACCACTCCAGAACCCCTTTTGAAGTCCTGCAAATAGAAGTTTCCCAATACAGAACCTTCGATTACAGGGTCATCTCTGGATGGAGGACACGTTTTTCTTATTTTTGCTTGACTGTATTTTCTAGTTTTCCTGCAATGAGCAGAGATCACTTTGTAATAAAATAGAATAAAAGCATTTTTAATTACAAAATTTAAACCACCAATTAACGATTGAGACAACAGTCGTAATGACAGCATCTCCTCTCTGGGCCTGGGTCTCCCCATCTATAACTGGAGGTGGTTGGACCAGAGACCTTCACGGCCCCACTCAGCCCCTGCCCTGTGGCTCTTCAGATCAGAGATCCTGGCAGCAGCAACACTGCTCGTTCAGGCAGCTGTTGCTGGACCAAGGCTTGGCCAGCTCTGCCTTCTGGTCCCTGCTGGGTCTCCACCCATGGGAGCAAATCACTGCCTCTTACCTTGACTCAGTTCCATCATCTGTCAAGTGGGATGGACAAACCACTTTTCAAGTCTGGGCTCTGCCATTATGTGACCTCTCTGTGCCCCAGTTGCCCCATCTGTAAAATGGGGATATAAATGTGCCTGACACATAGGTTGAGTGATACGATGCATTTGTAGAGCTTGAAGTGAACCTGCTAGTTCTTCTGCATGACTGGGAAGATGCTTTAAAAAGGTGCAAGTCACAATCCATTGTCACGCCGGGCATTATGCCCCATGTGTACTGGAAGGGAGGGGGAATTGTTGCAGGCTTATGCCCTGGGGACAAAGGGTATGTGCCTGATGCTACTCATGGCCACAAAGCCAGAGGCCAGGAGGTGTGGGGAGATGGTGGGGAGGTTCTCAGTGGGCGAAAAATGCCGGTAGGCTCATGACCCCTCATGAAAGGAGGCTGGTATGGAACAGCACCACCACTAGTTCAGACATTCTCAGCAACCTCTGCCTCTGGCTGGGTCCAGGTTGGGCCCTGGTCCACCCAGGGGAGGGGGCAGCTCCAAAGCCTCACCAGGCAGATGCAGGCTGCCCAGATCTGCATCCTCCATGAGATTGAAGATGACAGGCCCTGGGGGCTGGGAGGAGCTGGGTCAGAGGAAACTTGGCAAGGGGAAGGCTAAAGGCGCAGCTGGGCTCAGAGGCCTAGGGCCTCCACCCCCTGGAGGGCCCAGCGAGGAGTCCTCCCCTCCACCCCTCAAGCTTTTGAGTTCTAAATTTGCCTCATCTGAGTCTGGGGTCCTATCACTACCCCTTGCCATCCCACTAGCTTCCAAAGAGACAATAGAAAGTGATCCAAAGATCCAATCTTTGTATTTTGAATGCTAATTTGACATAGAGGAGTGGGCATAGGGGAGTGTTTATAATCAGCACTCCAATAAGCCCACAAATGACGCCAGTATTTTATAAGCTTGTTAGAAACAAATCACCCCCTCAGCTGATATTTACTTACTGATGAATCATAAAAGGGCTCAATACACAAAGAGTAAATCCGAAAAGAATGTCTTTCTTTGGTCCCATCTTCAGCGACAAAGCTAGAAGCCCAGCCTCACCAAGCCTGGGCTGGCTCTCCCCCAGCACCTGTCCCTGGCCCCCCATTCCTGGCAGCCTCCCCAGGGGTGGCAAATCACTGGCACCAGCCCTGTCTCCATGCCCACCCCCACCCCACCCCCCACCCATCGACTGGCCTAATCTGAGGCTCAATCCAGTGCTTCCGAGGCAGCTCCGTCCTTCTGCTGCCCCTGGAGTCCTCTGCAGGAGCAGATCCAATCCAGGTAATTTGCATAATGATGAAGCCCTCCAGTGCGGGCTGGGTCTTAAGAGGGTTGGGGAGAAATATGCCCTGTCCTTTCGAGAGGCACACAGAAGGCTCAGTGCAGCCCGGGAGGAATGGGGTGCCTGGCAGGTTGGAGGGGGCAGCGTGGGGATATCAGCTTGCCCGCCAAGGACAGCTCAGCTCTGTCACCTGCTGAGCCTATGTCCAGCTGGCCCAGCGGAGGAAGGACTGCCCAGGGCTGTAAACCAGCAGGAAGTGAGGCACAGAGTGCCAGCTCCAGACTCAAGCTGGACAGACCCAGATCACAGTGACAGCCGCTCACAGGCTGGCTGACCTTGGACAAGCCGCTGACCTCTCTGAATCTCAGTCTTCTGATTTGTAAGAACAGAGGGATATCTACCCCGCAGGGCCGCTGTGAGGACCAGAAGAGGTAGCCCATAAAGCACTGATCAGAACAGGCTGATGGATTACAACAACTGTCGACCAGTATTATATTAATATCATCATTAGTCTCATCCCTTCATTATTAGGTCCATCCACCCTTCTACCCACCTATCCACACCTCAACCCATGCATCCATTTATTCAACAAATACCAGGGATTGTGCTAGGCAGTCCAGGAGAGAGAGGGATGAATTGTACATATATCCACCTTTAATCGCTTCCAGTGAAAAAACGACTCCCTGGGTCCAGAGGTAAGGACAGTGCTTGCCTTTGAAGGAGGTGGTGGCTGGAAAGGAGCACAGGGTATTGTTTCTTGATCTGGATGTGTTCAGTTTCTGAAAATTCATTAAGCTGTACACTTAGGAGGTGTGCATTTTTCTGGACACGTGCTATACTTCAATAAAGTTTTTTAAAACCTTCTTGTCTAATTAGGGAGGGAGATTAGGAATGAGGTATGCACATGAGCATAACACCAGGCAGGAAGGGGTCAGCTTCTTAAGAGGGGTGGATAAAATATTTGGGATGGGAGTCGAGGCAACACCAAAAGGGAAGAAATTTCCTCTGTGAGAAGGATCACTTTAGCATGTATCTGGCACATGGTGGGTGCTCAACAGATACCTGCTGAATTAGTAAATGAATAAATGAATGAATGAATAATGACTTCTTGGAGGAGGTGGCCTTGGAAGAACATGTTGAGCTGTAGAAGCAGGGAGGGGGCTCCAGAGGAGGGTTCTCTCCTAGGGCAAGGGCTCTGGAGAATTTGCTCCAGGGGACAAATACCCACTGGGCCTGGGGTTCACATTCTGGGGAAGTCAGACATCCAAGAAGTAATTCCAGGGGATCCATCCTTCTACTCTGCACAGAGTGCAGCACTGGGTGCTGGTGACATGCAGGGAGTAGGATGACAGGCCCTGACCTCACAGGGCTCACCACCTCGTGCAAGCAAGCACCATTTTTTCTTTTTAATCCAGTGTGAATAATGCATCAGAGCTGAAGCTAAGCCAACTTTCCATAGAGTTAGTCACTTATTCATCACAGCAGCACTATAAGGCTAGTGCTATTCGCATCCCATTTTACAGATGAAGAAATCGACATTAGGCAAAGTAATCATCCAACGAGGCTGACCAAGGACTGCACCACAACTCTTAAACTCTGCCAAAGACAGCCCTTCCCCTTGGCCTCTACAGAACATTTTTGCCCCTCTACGTCTCTCACAGCCCTGTGAGTAAGCTGGATGGAGGCACCATTTTTAGTCCCATTTTACAGATCGGAACACTCAGCTTCTACGCAGCAGGCCACAAAAGGTACTAAGTGACAGAAGAAGTAGACCCCTGGGGCCTGACTCCTTGTCCAGTGCTCTTTCCCCGGCCTGCTGCTGTTGGACAGGGCAGGAGAGACTATCAAGAGGAGGAAGAGCCAGGCAGGCTTGACATGGGCAAGCCCAGCACATGCCAATGTGTGCAAGCCTGGACCCCGGCTCCCACACCATCTCGCTGACCCTACCAGAGTCCATGAGCTCTGTGGCGATCGCACCCATCCCTGCCAGCCACATGCCAGCCCGGTGGCCACTCACTCCACCTGCTCGGTGTCTCGAGCCTTGTGAGAAAAGCAACCACAGGCTGAAATGATCCTCCAAAGTTGCTTTAAATGGCGATTTTGCAGTTTGGGGTGCAAAATTATTTTACATGGCACATAGGAAGCAGGCAGAATGAATTTGCCTGTGCTGAGCCCACTGCTATATCCCAAGTAAAGCTGCACAAATGCTGGCCACCACTGGGCTTGCTGAGTTAATAATGATTCAGCTCTCTGGACTATCTTTGAACTATCTAAGGGCTGACTACGTGCCAGGCATTAGCTAAACACTTTACATCTGGGATGAGCACATAAAATCTCTATGAGGAAGTCAGTCTTGTCCTCACTTCACAGTAAGTGACAAAACCCAGGCACTTCAACCACAGAGCTGTGCTCTTAACCCCAGGGCTGCACTAACTTCCTTATTACTATTAATAATTAGCACTGGTAGCATAAGAATAAAGGCAATTAAATTCAACACAATTTCTGTTATGTGCAAAGCATAGGGCCAGGTTAGGAACATAAGCAGAATAAAAACTAAACTCTGGTCTGCAAGAAGTTTCAAATTTTTATACCCACAAGTGCAGGGATGTCTTTTCACTGAGATTATTTTAATGATCAAGCACTTTGCCCAATACCTTACACATGGTAAGCCCACAATAAACATCTTCGGACTAAACAAAGAGATGTTAACATTTTTTGAGGACACATTTCCTTTCTCTACTAGCTGTTCTTTATTCAATTTTAAACTCCCAAATCCACTTAAACCGTTACTTCCTCCACTCCCAAACAGTAATTCTTTCATTAAGAAGATACAGGTGGGGTGTCCTTGGGTAAGTTGCTCCCTCTCTGAGCTCAGAGCCCTCACTTGTGAAAGGAAGAGGTGGATTTGATAACTCACAAGGTCACTCAGGGATAGATAGAGGATGTTAATAACCAGTCCCCACCCTAACCATAAAGGACTTTATCAGGTAATTAGAGTATATAAAGGAATAAGCATATGAGAATTTCATTACAAAGTTCAAGATTTAAACTAGAGGGGAAGAGACATTCATAGTGAGCACACATAGCAGCTGAAAAAATGTTTCCCTGGAAGCTGAAGATGTCATTAGGAGATACAAAATTAAATACCAAAGCTGATAAGCTGTGGGCAACAAGCTGAACTTTAATGCTTTTAGAATATTTCCTGCACTCCCTACCAAGCCCTATATTCCATGACTCCACCCTTATCTGCCTGAACTTCAAAGGCAATTGAGTTTGTGACCCCTGTTAAAGAGAATTCGTTCTTCAAAGGCAAAGCAAGAGGAAGGAAAGAGCATGACATCTGTAACTGGAAGGCATGGATGCCTGATGCCTGTAAGCTGTGTGACCTTAGGAAAGTCACCTAATTTCTCTGAGCCTCACTTTCCTCACTGCCAATAGTGGGCAAAATTTTTATCTACTTGATATTCCTTCCAGAAAAGAAAATCAGCCAGCTTCCCAGCACTCCTAGAACCCTGACAAAAATTGTAAAGATTGGAGGAACAATTGGAGACCTGTATTAGTTAGGATAGGCTAGGATATGTTGTGATAACAAACAACCCAACATCTCAAAGGCTGCAAACAACAAAAGTTTATTTCTCACTTGCCCTTCATGTCCATCACGGGGGGCTCTGCTCAGGGAAATCACTCAGGCATTGATGCTGGTAGAGCAGCCTTTAACTTTGACATTGACAGTGGCCATGCCCCAGGGAAAGAGAAAACTCTGGAGGGTCCCACCCTGGCTGTTATATGCTCCAGCCTGGAAGTGACACAAGCCACTTTCACTCACAGGTCTCTGGCTAGATGAGCCACAAGGCACCACCCAACACAAAGGGGCCGGGATGTGTAAAATCCTACCATGCACCAAAAGACAACACAAATGACTACCACATTAACAAGAAGAGCCACAATGTATGCCAGAGAACTGTAAGAATCTCAGGACAGGTGTCAGGAATGTAAGAAAGAAAATGAAACCTGAAAACTTGCAATGGTGACAACAGCTCTCAGAGAACATTCCAACTTGCCAAGGCCCAGGATTTGGAGGGGTGAGAAGCTCGCACCATGCTCTCCGTCTCTCTGGGTCAGCTCCAGAGTGGCAAGTGGGCCTTGATAGAGAATCTCCAGCCCCTATGCCTTCTCCTGAAGGTAGAGGGTGATGCTCTCCTTCCAGCCCTGTGCCATGGCCACCTGGCTCTCTAAAGAGCACACCAGGTAAATGCCATGTGCTGTCCTGGGGCTTCCCGCAAAAGTCGCTCTTGACGATAATGGCTTTAGGAGGCTATGCAACTGCACGCCTGGCATCTGAAACATCGTCTGAGGCCAGGTGTTGCATCTCTAATTAGGAAGGGGAATTTTTTCACCCCACACAGAATTTACATAATTGGGAAGGAGGTTACAATGAGGACCATCCCCACCGACTGTGCATTTTTCGTGCCCTCCTTCCACTTTCCCTTGCACACCTCAAATTTAAGGCAGAAATGAATCGATTTGAATTTTTTGAAATTAATTATCATCATTGCCATGGCAAATGTATCTGCTGCCTTCCTTGGGGAGTTGAGAGAGGAGGGGGCGATCTCATGTGGAGAGGCGCACTGGGAGGAGCCAGGCCACCATTGTGTCTTAAGCAAAAACCCCCACCTCACCCCTGTGGTCCTCAGAGCACCTTCCAGTTTGGTCCAGGCATTCTTCAAAAAAAATTTTTGGAACCAAAATTAATGCTTTAAAATGTCACTTGCTACAGTAAAATTTATCAACATTATTATATACCATAGAAACTGCCATCCCAGACAAATGCACGACATTAAAATTTGGTCTAGAGCTCCCCAGAGGAAACGTTTGCTGCAATTTGTATAACAGTTTATATATTTATGCTATTTAATGGTACAAAGCAATAATTATGACTTCATTCACTGATAAGCAACAGCATTACATAAATCTGATGCGGATTTAGAACATGCCAGTCCTGACACCAGCGTACTAGTTGTAAATTATGTTGCCGTTAAAAAAAAAAAAAAAAAAAAAAAAAAAAAAAAAAAAAAAAAAAAAAAAAACCAAGCAAATATGAAGGAGCAGCAGGAAACTAATAATGCATCTCCAGCTGTTCCAGTTAACCTGCAAATGTGGCCATCTGCACCTCGGGAGAAAGAGAAGGGGAGAGACAGGAAGGCGGAGCAGAAAGAAGGGAGAAGGAAGCAGCCACCTCCAGAGAAGCACAAAGCCTTCCCGTCATCGAACCAATGACCTTGCTCCTCACAGCCAGTCGCGCTGTGCCCAAAGCAGGAAAAGTTCCCAAAGAACGCAGGTCCCTCTCCACTCCTCTGGCACCCACCCCAGCCCCACACCCCTGTCCACGGCCACAAAGAAGACTCTGGTGTCATCTTTTTTTCTCCGGTCTTGCACCTTGGAGTTCCTATTTACTGCAGCAGCGCCTGACCAGGCAGCTTCCTTTACAACTTTTCCACTCCGTTTCTTTTCATTTTTAACATTTCTTCACAGACCTATCTTGCATTGTTAAAAACAAAGGGGAGGGGGAGTGGTGGGGGAAAAAAAGTAGTGATTGTTATAGACGTGTGCCCACTTCAGATGGTTTGAAACGGAGCCACAGGGCACAAAGGCTCCAACTATCAAACAAGATGGAAATGCTAAGACGGTGGCAGATCACAGATCTGGAGTGCAGTGGCTTCTGTCAGGGCTTTGGGTCCCTGGAGCCGAGGGGCTCTTGGCTCTACCCAGTGAGTGGCAGGCAGGCAGGAGAGATGGTTCCGGAGGCCATGGAAGATGGAGAGCATTAATGGACAGGAGCTGCAAGCTGGGCTCCCAGAGCAGGCAAATGGCCCACCCAGCCTCCACTCAGAGAGCACAGAAGGGCTCTCACCAGGCAGGTGCACAATCCTCAGGGTCAAGGGCTCCCCCATGAACCTTCCCGCACCAGCTGTGGCATCCTGGGACAGTCCTCGGACTCAGAACACGGAGGCACTGCGGACCCTGTTTTCTCTTCTCTTCTCCAGAGGACCCGGTTTTCTCTCCTCCCCTCCAGAGGCTGGCTGGGGAGGGCACAAAAGGTGATAGTGCTGGCACCTCCGCTCCTCCTGCGTAGAAGAGTGTGTCTGTGGTTTCAGCAATAACCACTAACATGAAACATGTGTTGTGTGTTCACGTGCTGAACACATTAGACAGATTCGTTCATCTAATCCTTACAACAACCCTTTGTACTGGGTGCTGCTATCATTCCCATGTTATAGATAAGGAAACTGAGTCACAGAGAGATGATATACCTTGCCCAAGATCAACTCAGGGAGTGAACTACACTTTGAACCATAAGATTTAGAAGAATGCTTATAGGCTCTCTAACCCATGTTATTCAAATTTTTAAAACTGCACCCTACAGCAAGAAATATATACATTGTGACCTAGTCACTCACTAATACACAAACACCCATAAAACCAAACAAAATTTCACGGAACTCCATACAAGCTCCCTCAGTGTGATGTACTCCGGCATTCCCTTTCGCTTTTCCTTTCCCCTCCAGTTCTATTCCGTTACATTCCATTCTATTCCTTTTTCATTTGTTGGCTGTGACAAGCTAAGTTGATTTCATGATTTGCTAATGGGTTGCAGCCTGCAAGCTGAAAAACACTGGCTGGTTCAACTCCCTCGTGTTACAGAAGGAAAGCTGAGGTTCCGACAGGGAAGCCTGCTTGGCCAAGTCCACACAGGTCTGGGGCCCAGCCAGAACCGAAGCCCAGGCCTCCAGCCCTCTTTCCACCAAGCTTGCAGTCAACATCATCTCTAAACCCTTCCCGGGCTTTCCCAGTGTCCACTTCCGACACACTGGCGACAATTGGCTATAGTGTGGCAAAGAGGAGGACATCATGTGAAGACAAGGGCAAGCAGAGGGGACAGCAAGGGACTGATGGGGGAGGGAAAGGATCTCAAGAGGGGCTCCCAATTCATTCCATCAGTGATTTGGGGGGTGAGGCTCTTCCTCCCCAACTGCCCACAGCCTGCTGGGCAGATAGATCCATGTGCTAACCCAGGGACAGGGAGAGGCACACAGCCTGGCCCGTGAGTGTCCTCCAGCAGGGGCACTCTCCTGCGGCTGGCTGCTAAAGGGAGCCCTCTGGGGCTGGGCACACGGGAAGCTGCCTCCCCTGCCAGAGAAACAGACGTGGGAGGGAGCAGGCGACTCTCACAGGACCACAGGCAGTCAGCACACCCTAGCCCAGGCTGGAACTCTCCCTTGTCATCATCAGGTCCCACACAGAAGGGTAATCCTTGCCCCATTCCAGGTGGGTCACCAGGGCAAGGCCCTCAGGCTGGGACAATGGGCAAGAGGCGTGGTTCCCACCATCCTCCCTCCTGCTCACAACTTCCTATCATTTTGATGAAATGATTTTGCAATTAAGAAAACAGCATTTCGTGGCTGCTCCAATTTTCACAGATCTTTGACAAACCTGTACAAATGTCCAGCCATCCAGTTTTCCATCAAAAAGTTTCAAAAGCCTCCATCAGTCACTTTTGCAAGCTGCAGGGCATCGGGGTCTCAAAACACAACTCCATCCACCCTCATCCCTCTCACCCCCCAGCTTATTCATGAGACACACTCTAAGTATTGAGGACACGGTCTTTTTATTTTTATGGTCTAAGCAGCATCAATTCCAAGAACTAGAAAAACAATCCCTCAGTGGGAACCTATTCCGTGACAGGCCCAGAAGGTCCCAGAGGTCAACTAGTAGCTCCATCTCCTTAGCAGCATGAGGACAAAGGACAAGCTGGGCTGGAGGGGTGGGATTGGGTCTGCACATGCTTCAAAACACAGGGTGCATGTAAGCTGGAATCCAGACAGCCAGACTGGTTAGGGAAAGCTGACACTATCTCCATTGGAGGGATAAGGAGGACCCTCCAGAGCACAAGCAAGCGGGGGTGGGGGATGGGGACTGAAGGACAAGGAGGGGAAAGGAGGGTGGGCCCCTCAGTTCTGTGGCTTAGACAAGTGGATCAATGGGGTGGCATCCAGCTCTGGTTTGGACAGGAAGCATGGCCTCTACCACCCTCAACCCACAGCTGTGGTTCTGCTCTAGGGCCATGTTGCACGTGTGTGCGTGCTTTGTAATTAGTTGCCAACATTTGGAAAATGTTGAGATTTTTAAAGAAATTTTGAAAGAAAAATGTTGAAAGAAATTTTATATTAAAATCTGGATTTTTGTCTTCTCTTGAAAACTGGGAACATTTGAATTCTCTGAGATACAACCCCCTGGACAACAAAGGAAAGGGCATGGGCTCTCTGCTTGGGCACAGCAGCCCCCACTGTCACACATGTAGCTGTTTTGCATGCTTATATTAATGCCTGACTCCTTAGGCATGGACTTGGTGACCTTGAACTTCCAGGAGCAAAGGAGACTGGGGTTCCAGCTCCGCCTGCCTCTAATTCACTGTGTGACCTTGGGCAAGCTCCTGCCCCTCTCTGGGCCTAAGTGAAAGCTGTGCCAGAAAGGGGGTAGAAATCAATTCCTCTCATATTCAGTGCCTCCATGAGGCAGTCCCCGGCCCCTCAAATGGGGGTGGGCCAGGTGTGCTGGCCTGGTGTGCTTTCCCGGTGAGAAGACAGGCTGGAGAGGGAGCAAGAGGCCAGCACTGCCCTCTCAGCCAGCCCCACCACACCCAGGCGCTGTCCCCGAGGCTGTGCTGACGCCACTCCTCAGCAGCATGATATGAATATTGTGTCAGAGATTGGAGATATTAAGAATGACAATGCATTATTACTGCAGCAGGGAAGTCTCATGAGTCCTAGAGATAGGATTTCGAAATCCTCAGCCAAAAATCAATAGTAATGCCCAAGAATTTATAAAAGAAGCATGTCAGTCTGCATTTGAGAAGACACATTTTGTTTCCATCTAAACCAAAGGGACGAGTGCAAAGTGTGTCATTCAGGAAGGGCAGGAAGCAAAAAGCAAAAACCGCATGCAGCATCCCAGGTGATGGAGGGCGCCTTGCAGTCTCTCACGCGGGGCCAGGTCAAGATCCCACAAGGCAAGCAGAGAAGCCAGAGGTGGCTTGGGGCACCATCAGGTCTATTCTTAGCTGCAAGACGGGTATAAGAAGTGGCCCCATCTTTCTCCTGGGATCGTCATGAGAATCAAAAATTAATTTAAAAAAAAAATCAAACATGCTTTAGGAGACATTAAGACCCAGCAGAAAGAGCATAGGCTCCGAAGGTAGAAGGAGCTGGGTTCGAATCCCAGCCACGCCACTGGAAAATGATAATAACAATGCTTACCTTACCCTACAGGGATGTTATAAGCATTAGAGGTGATACCGGCACGGTGTCTGGGACAATATGGAGTCTCAATAATGACAGCAGTTTCAATACTACAGGCATTATTAAAAATACACACAAATAACATTACAATTTTATATGTATGAGCGTACTTCAAAAAGTTCACAGATTTATATTATCTTTTAATTCTATTTTACCATGAACTTTTTGAAGTACTCTTGTATTTCTTAACAACAACCACTCTTAGTAGATTAGCTGATAGTTTTAAGTCTTTTCATCAAATATTGTCTTTCACTGGTACAGGGCTTCACAGTTCACAAAATGCTTTCATAACTTTTTCTTGAGTGATGTTCACAGATGAAGCGAGAGAAAGATTCTCCGTTTGACAGGAAGCTGGAGCCCCCAAAAGTGATGCGACTGGATCAAAGACATATGCCAAATCAGCCGGAGGGAAGAGCGATGCCTCCATCCTGGCACAGCCCTCCTTGGAGGCAGGGGTACCCCGAACCTTCCACCAACCCCCATCTCCATTGCCCATTCCTTTTCTGGACTTCATGGCCTCCCAAAACAATGATCTCATTTCTCTCCCAACACCGACTCTGGAAGGACTTAGGATATGACACATCCATTCTGGGAGAACCCCAAAGAGTATCTCTCCGGCTCCCAACTTTACATGCCTCAAACCTGAAGCCACAGCTCCTCGCTCCACGCTCCCAGTAAAAGGACAAGGAGTTTGAAGCTTGCCTGAGTCCTAGATCATCAAGCAATAAAGCCGAGCAAGTCAGGAAAATAAGTATTCTGCCTTCTGCTTCTACACATTTGCCATAGCTGGGGGGTAAGACCCATGCCCCCTCCACAGCCTGCCTTGATGACCTTGCTTGCTCCTGGTCCCCCAATGGGTGACTGAGGACAGGCTTCCCAAATCCCAGCTATCTCCCAAAGAGTTTGGCTGAACACCCTCTCCGTACCTTGCCCAGTCTAAACAATTTGAATGAGGTGCTCTAAGTGCCAAAAATCAACTAGGCAGTGGGTGGTGGGTACCCAAGGTGTCTCCAGGGTCAGCCATTCAGAAATGCTGGCTTGGTGTTCTCCACTTGTTTTCAGAGGTTAGTTACACTAATACAATCCTACAGTATCACTTTGGCCATTAAAAAATGGTGTTTTGCTTGACTCGAAGCTCTGTGAGGGCAGGGACTCTGATATTGCTGGATTGTTTTTAGTTGGCTTTTCTGATGATATAAAAGCATGTGTGGTTATTGTAGGAAATTTGCAAAATATAAAAACAGATAAAGATCACCCTCCATTCTACCCCCTACATAAACCCACTGTCAAGATTTTGGTCTATTTCCCTCCAGAGATATGAAACTTACATGAGACCTTAAGAACAAAAGCACCTGGCATAGCTGGTGCTCAACACATGCAGGTTGAAGAAATATGTAAGGGAACAAAGACTGAATGAATTAGAATGTAAGTGGCATTGAGCCTATGCAGTAAAAACAGCACTTTAAAATTAAGAGCTTTGTCATGATAGAAATTGGGATCTAGACAACTCACCAAGAATATCATTTTCTTTGGCATTTCATATGTTTACTTCATAATTACATGTTTTAAAAAATGTTTAAAAGACCTTATGGACATGTAGCAAACATCCCTACACTAAAAATAGGGTATGGACAGATATGTGAGACAGGAATTTTTCCCCAAAACAACAATGAAAACAAAATGTGCTGACCATTCCTTAAAGGTCCTTAATGCCTATATCAGTAGGTCCCTCCTATTTCAATTCCAGTTCTTGCCACAAGGCAGAAGCCCCTTTTTCCCAGGAGGGACCTCTGCAGCCTATGGCTGGAGTGCTAAGTACTTCAGTTAGGCTGGCAGGACAGCATCTGACATACAGCTGCCACTCAGTAAACAGAACCAATACTTACTGAGCCCTTATTATGTGCCAGGCACTGTGCTAAGCACTTTGCATGTATATCTCATTTAATTTTTAAACTAGCTTTTGTTGTCATCTGCTACTTTCCCCCATTATATAGACAAGAAGAGTTAACACACAGGTTAAGTAGCTCTCCCAAGAATATATTGCTAGTAAATGATGGAGGTAGGATTCAGATTCAAGAAATATGACTACAGAACCTCCACTTTTAATTCCTACACTATACTGTCTAATGGATTATAAATGGATAGATGGATGGATTTGACGGTAGGTGGATAGATGGCTATCTAGTGGATGAATGGTTAGATGGATGGTAGATAGATGTATGGGTGGATGGTAGATGGATGAATGAATGAGTGGGTAGATGGATGGATAAGTGTACGGGGGAATAGATGGGTGGATAAATGGTAAATGGATGGATGGGTGGGTGGGTGGATGGGTGGATGGATGGATGAGTGGGTGGGTGG
>NW_007731919.1:116754-131324 GCF_000696425.1 Galeopterus variegatus
TGGGTGGACGGATGGATGGATGGATGGGTGGGTGGGTGGATGGATAGATGAGTAGGTGGATGGGATGAGTAGGTGGGGAGATGAACAGATAGATGGAGGGGTGGATAGCTAGAAGGGTGGATGAACACTACATGGGTAGATGTCAGATAAATAATAGTCATGTGCCAGTCTAGGTCTGCCTCCTTTCCTTAACCCAACACCTCATCTCTGGCGCATACACAGGGAGATGACCCAAAGGACTGCTCCCATCAAAATTACAATAACATGAGAACCACAGACCAGCTTCCCTCTCATTTTACCTAGGAATTATCTTTACCCAACCTCACCAAAGGGCTGAGTTTTCAACCCAACAGGTCATTGGCCTCTACCAGCTCTGAGAGCTTTCCAGTGTGGGCAATGTGGGTTTTAAAGGGCATCAGGGAGAAGGCAGCCAGTGCAGCTTGCTGAGAGCATTTGCTTTCACATGGAGGAGGACTGACTTGGGTTTTTTTCATTTGCAAATATTCCCTGTTGCTCTTATCACCCTTTGAGTCAGAGCAGAAGTGTCCTCTCTCCTCCAAAGCCCTCCCCTTCCCCAACACAGAGTTAGATGCCCATTCACAAGTCTCCCATGCATATTTTCCTGCTCCAGCATCTCCTGCATTGATTTACTGGAGGTCCTCTCCCATGGGATTACAAATGCAAGCGTGAAGATTCTGCCCCATCAATTCTGAGGCTCTACAGCTCCCAGCTTAGTGCTTTGCACATAGAGGGGCTCAATAAATACGTGTGGAATTGATTCCAACCCCCTAAACTGAGACCTCCACAGACTCCCCAGTCTTTCCCCTCCCTTCTTGGCCATAAGTAAACAAGAGTCCAGCCACCAGGCTGCAGGATTAGCCACCTGCAGTTACTTCTTTATCCACAAGAGAGCACAGTATCTTGAAGCTCCACACAAATTCTTTTGTAAATGCCTGGTGTACTTACAGAACACTGTATAACTCAAAAATTATAATTAAAACGTCTTAGCTCCTGTATTTATAGTAACATTTAAACTACTGTGCTTTCTTGAAGTCAGTCATTTACTTGAGAACAGCACACTTTATGGTGAACAGATCTTTGAAACAGTACCGCGGGGATCTAGCCCAGGCACATGTAACTCAATATATGTCAACAGCTGTAAAAATATTGGTGGGAAAAGGCAGGAAAAAAGCTATGGGCCCAGATCAAGTGCCCTGTCTCTCACATCTGACTGTTTTCAGCTGCTCCCTCCTCTTCCAAATAATTGGGCCATTTTGGTGCCCGCTGTCACACAAGGCGGGCCCTCTTTGAGGCTGGATGATCAAAAAGATTATAAATGAAAATGATTTCGATGTTGGCGGCCTGGAGAGTGACCAGGGCGTGCGGGGTGGCAGAAGGGGCTGTTCTAATCTTACCAACTGCACGCCGTCGTCAGAGAGTATTCCTAGGGCGCAAGCAGCTCCCCAGGGTGAGGCCACGGTAAATTCCGCCTAATCCCTTCTGCATACAAATGAGCGCCTGGCAGGAGGAACGGGGTCCAGACGCTGCTGCCTCCGCCTGCTCTTCCTCCCCGGGTTGGCTGTCTTGGCTGAACAAACAATCTAGCGACAGTGGAGAGGCTGCAGGCTGGGCAGAACGAGACAAGGAACACGGGGACAGGGGCGGGGGAAACTGTATTAGGGATCCTCTGGGGCAGTGCTCTGAACCTCTGAACCCATAGCCTGGTGGTGGGTACAGAGGCACTTGGGTAGCAAAGGGTGGCATGGCTGGAGGGACAGGAGGCTGGCCCAGGATAGAGAACTAAATGTTCATCCACCTAAGGTCAGCAAGAGGCAACCTCAGGTCCCAGGACAGGGGGCTGTAAGGCAATGGGGCAGTTTGGGTGGGGCCCAGTCCTTCTGAAGACAGCACTGGACTCACCAAGATACAGAAACTCATCTCCCATGAAGAAATCATGGATGTCAGAAGGCCACCTCCCACCCACTGGATGGCCAGCAAGCAGAAGGCCCAGGAAAGGGCCAGGAGGAAAGATTCCATCTTGAAGCCTCCCTCAGCTTCAGCCTTGCATTACCACCCAGACAGGGCAGGTTCGTTCCTACCCTGTGATTAAGTGATAAGTCAAGTGCAAGAGGCTAGATTTGAGAAATGACCTGGGCCTGGGAACCTGGAGGCTCCAAGAAGCAGAGGGCTGCTCCAGAGGAGCTAGTCCTCAAGCGGAGAAACAGCTCACAGAGAGGAGATCAAGGATATAGCAAGTGCGCAGCCAGGATGCAAGTTATGTAGTGTCGTCCTGCAGCGGAGGGAAGTTTCTGAGGGCAGTTTTGCCTGCAGTAAAATGGAGGCAAGAACTACTCTTGAAATCAGTTCTGAATCTGGTGGTCAACTCTCCAGGAAAGGCGTTCCTAACTTGGGCCCATGGATGGACCTCACAGGGACCCAGACCCCTGCGATAGGGGGCAAGTTCACAGAGGCCCTGCATTTGATTCTCGCAATGTACGCACAGGGCTGAGGGGTGATTGAATGAGTAAATTAATAGATACAACGCAGTTAAACTGTGCTTGGTGCATAAGCACTCAAGAAGCATTAGCTAATATTATGATATTCACTTTGGGGAGCAGAGGGTGGAGTTCCATGGCACAAAAAAAGGTTAATTGCTCTGGGCTAAACAAGCACTAGCAAAGGTCCTTGCCACAGCCCTGGGTCACTTCTCAACTTGAAGGTGATCCAGGAGAAGAGAAGCAGGTTCAGAAGTGGCCTAAGGGGACCCTCCCCCATGTGTAGGGGACATCATGCCCTTTGCTAAACAGTGGACTCACCAACATAGGACCTATCAACAGATGCAGATACACATATCTACAGAGCTCAAAAGCTACCATTTACTCAATTTTTTCCAGAGCTTTATACACACACATACATGCACACACATACATCCCACATCTACACCTTCCATGAAAATCAGCAGGAATTGCACATTTTGAGGACCCAATTATGCTCAGTGTGTATTTGACAACCTTTCAACCTCCAGAAGACATTTATTTTTACAACGCTCTCCAGCTGAGAAATTACTAGGTTCCTGCCCTTCCCTGAATAGTCTTGGCATCAGGAACCACCAAGGTGTATCTGGGAGTGAGGAAGGGGGACCCACTCAGAGAGACCTGGCAATCACATCACGACTGCTTGGAAAGTGGGTCTCAAAGGCAGGGACTGTGGAAGGTGGGGGCAAGTCCCGAGCTCCTGACGGGCCCAGGTTCAAGATCCCCACTCCTGGCCCAGGCCGACCCCAGGAATGGCCTGGGTCAGCTGCCCTGGGTAACTCTGTAGGTCTAACTGTCTCTTCCACTTTTCTGTCATTCCCTGTGGCCCTCAGCTCCTAAGTGCCACTCAGAAAGGCAGGGGTGTGTTTGGAGTGCGGGATGATTTCCATCTCACAGAGAGGGAAATTGAGGCCCAGAGAGGTCTACTGACTTATCTGTGACCTTGTCACACAAAAGGGACAAAGCCAGGGCTCAACCCTGGGCTATTTCCACCTGCTGTTCTGTTTGCCCCTGCTCAGTACAAATGGCCACACTTTGTCAGGTTACCTGAGAAAACTGGGCTGGATGACAGGAAGCCTCTGGGGTGGTGAGAGGGTGTCAGGGGACAGGGTAGAGTATGGGAAAGAAAAGAAAAGAAAAAAAGTCCTTCCTGGAGATGAGGTAAGGTAGTATGAGCATCAGCCTGGCATCAGATGGCCAGAGATCTCCTTAATCTTTCTAGAAGGCCCCATGAACATCCATCCTCATAGGCTGTCTATCCCTGAAGAAATTACTCCAACCCCCTCCTGCCCCAGAATGAATGGCTGGACCCAATCTTATATCAACATCACCGACTTATCTCTCTCCCAAGAGCATTAATTTTCCCCCACTTAAAAGCCTAGGACCTTTTCCTTGTCAAGGAAAAAGGTTGACAGTGACATGTTTTCCCACGGATGGTATGCTCGTGACTCCTGGCTGACCTGTGTCAAACTGCATCATTTGTGCATTTGAACCAACGTCTACCGCCCCCATCAGAACCAGCAGGACGCTGCTGGGCAACAGCACCAAGTTCCTTGAATTTCATGGGTATTTGATAGCAAGGTCCCTCGTTCACTAACGTTTTCAAACAAAGATGAGTGAAGTCAAGGCACTATTCCAGTTAAATGAGCTTGCGATCATTCTCCCAAGAGAGGCAGAAACAGTGCTGCTGCTTGTACATTGACGGAATGTATGCCCATGATTTCAATGCTAGCTTCTCTGTGGTTTGTGGCCACCTAAATGTCATGGTGACTTTGCCCGGGTGAAAGGTGTACCCAGAAAAATGCCCCCTTTTACTGCAGCCTGGGACCAGGGGTAGCAATCAGAACATATGTGCCCTGGGGCTTTGTTTGCATCTCCGACTCTGCTATCTCATGAGCAGCAGGTTGGCAAAACAGCAATAGCATAGAAGCCGGTGACAACTGCCATGATCGTGGCAGTGACGACAGCCGTCACCGGAGCTGGCAGGCCTGCTTCTCCCTCTTCAAGAGTCCCCACGTAGGCAGGAGAGCTAAACATTTTAGGGAAACTTGGCCAATCATTTCCATGAATCTTTACTGCCTGGACAGATTAAACCCAGGCCCCAAGTGGCTCTCCCAGTTGACAATTTTTTGTTCAAAAAGGCAGAAGTTGCTGTAAGCCAAGTTCTTGCAGCCGAATTCCTGGACACAGTTTCCAACTATTCCAATCAGCCGGCTCTGCGGTGGGGCTGGGATTTCAAGCTTGCCACAGTATGAAGTCCAGTTTGGGCTATATTCCCTTCCCTCTCGCAGCGTGATGAAGGTTTCCCCGCAAAATCAAAAGGCTTACTGTCAAGTTTTCGATTGGTCTGGGCTCCGTGCTATCATGTGTGTGGTGATGGGAAGGAATACGAATGTGGTGCCAGCTCTACCATGGGGCCTCGAGGCCTCGTCCAAGCCATCCAGGGACCTTATGAAAGTGGAACGGAACTCTTTTCATGTATATTCCAACTGCTGAAATTCCCCAGACACACCACAGTGTGCAAAGTCGGTGTAAAAAAGAACAATGGCTCAGTAAAAACTGAGGCGAGTCCTCCGAGTCCGCCAAAGACAAACCAGGGTTGCTAATGCCAGGGGAAGCCAAGCCTGGATTCTCCTCCTCCTCCTTTACCTATTCTTTTCTCCCTTTCTTTCTTCCCTTTGCACTTGGAACTTAATGAAAATAAAGTCAGCATGTTTCTGGAGGAGAGGGCAGCTCTTTACTTGAATAAAATACACATGCAAATTCACCAAAGGAGGTTGACGTATGGGAAAAACATACAGATTTTACTCAGGGCTCAAACTGATGGATATCATTTATACCTTTTTTTTTCCCCCATAAGGAGATAGATATAATATGTATGTGTCAGCTAGCCTGTTAGTTCAGTTGGTTAGAGCATGGTGCTGATAACATCAAGGTCTGGGGTTCCATCACTGAACCAGCCAGTGAATAAAAAGAAAAAATAGTATGTATATGTCTATATGCACATATGTGTGCATTTATAAAATAGTGATGTGCTGGAACCAGCTCATACTGACTCCTGAGAGATGATAATGCATTTCTCTTCCCAACTCCAGGTTCAGTGAAATCACATCGGTAGCTTGAAATCAGCGCATGGTGGGAGTATTTACACCACAGAAATGGGTGCATGCTATAAATCAGAATTCTTTTTTTTTCCTCAAGGAGCTAGTTGTTAAATAGTTACCAGCTATATCACTACTACATTTACTACATCACTGTGTGTGTATGTGTCTGTATATGTATGTGTGCAGATGTATGGGGAGACATAAAGAAAACATGTATATTATATATACTCATATGTGTGTGCATATATACATACAGAGAGAGAGAGAGATTACTCACACACACTATTCATGTCCATATGTTCCCCCTAATTCATAATTTCTCTTTAAATATTCTTTGAAAGCAATACTGGAACTAAGGGATCTAAGTGAATCAGTATGCTTCTATCATAAAAAAAAAGAAAGAAAAACCAACTTGCTCTTCCAAAATATAAAAGCAATAGCTAAAATAATTCTTTTTTGCCGGGTATTAACTTTCTCCTATTACTGTAAATTTGCTGCACTTGTATTTTCTTCCAGCCCCAGAATTAAACACACTTCTAATTTCTCACTTCAGGTGCATTAAGTGCGGTATAGGGCACAAATGAATAATTTTATTGATAATAAATTTTACAATCCATGCAGCACTTGCTGAAAATGGATGTGTTCTGGATGCATTCATTATTTCTCCTAATTCGAAGACCACAGGATTGCAGCCACCCTGCTCGCTGAGCCTCTGGTAATTACTGGCTATTTTCTACTGGTTAGAGGCCCGATTGACATTTCAGGCACATGCTCCGCTTTATGGGGATAGAGTACAATAACCAGTTTATCAGATTATTACTTTTGTTAATTTAAGAGGCTATACAACATTGGCGAGTGGTTTCTGTCTCCTGTAGACAGAATTTACCCTACCAGTTTAATGGTGCTGTGAGGAACTGGATATATGACACCTTGCTAAAGGTAATGTTCCTACACATTCTCCCCAAATCATGCAAGCAAAACATCTATGGGAAGAAACCATTATGGGATAGTGGGCTGATTGGAGTGGAGATCGGAGAGGCAAAGAAAAAAACCAAAGAATTGTTGGTTGGCTAAGAACATGGGTTTTGACATGAGACAGACCTAATCTCAGTCCTAGCCAGCCCACCTAGATCTGTGTGACCCTTAAACAAGTCAACTCCCTGACCTTCTGTTTCCTTATCCGTAAGATGGAGGTTAAAAAAAACACCTGTCCTTTAGGACCTGGGAAGATGGCTGAGATAATGTATGTGCAGTGCTTGGCAGAGTTCCTGGCCAAGTCAGCACCCAATGGGTGGCAGCTATTTTGACTGTTTCTGCGACTCTACACTGATGAGAAAATTAGGAAAGTATTTGTATTTAGGTAAGAACCACTAAAAAGTATGTATGTGCAGTGCTTGGCAGAGTTCCTGGCCAAGTCAGCACCCAATGGGTGGCAGCTATTTTGACTGTTTCTGGGACTCTACACTGATGAGAAAATTAGGAAAGTATTTGTATTTAGGTAAGAACCACTAAAAAGTAGAGTTTGGAAACTGGATCCAAGAAAGCTGTGTATGACTGATTGTAATGGCAGCCTAGGATAAGTTCCTCCTCATGGGAGTCATCCAAGGCAAGCTGGGCATTTGTGGAGGAGACTCATGAACAGATTCTAGGGTCAGACTAGATGACCTGAGGTCCTGGGATTCTTCTCAAACTATTCTAGATTAAAGAAGAATTTGACCAAATTGCTAACATTCGTTTAGTACTCACAATGCCCAACATAGTTGTGGGCATTTTACGCATCATCTCATTTAATCTTCACCATAGCCCTCTGCGAGAGATACAATCATGATCCTCATTTTATAGATGAGGAAAGCGGGGCACAGGGAGGTTAAACAGCCTGCCCAAGGTCACCAGCCAGCAAGGTGCAGAGCCAGGACTCAACCAAGAAGGTCTGCCCACTACTGCCAGGTCTTTGGCCTCTAGACCTGTCTACACTATAACCAACCACACCCTTGGACCAGGCCAATGGCACCTGCCTGCACTCCTGCCTCACACCCACCCCTCCTCACCCTGGTCTGCTGCTGCAATCCACTCATTCCACTGGCAGGGCTGGCTCAGAAACTCAAGAAAATACCCCAAAGCTGATTGCCCATCAGGAAAGAAACCACCATTCCACATCTGCTCAGCAATCTCAAATCAGGCCACTTATAGGCCAAGCTCATCTCACCACCTGATGTGCAGAGGGCATGCACAGTGGCATTGGAAACCAGGCCAAAGCTGATTGCCCATCAGGAAAGAAACCACCATTCCACATCTGCTCAGCAATCTCAAATCAGGCCACTGATGGGCCAAGCTCATCTCACCACCTGATGTGCAGAGGGCATGCACAGTGGCATTGGAAACCAGGCCTCTTCCCAACACGAGACTGTCCCAGTTGATGTGTGACACCAAAAGGCTCTTTGCCTGGGTTTGTGTTTCCTCAATAACCAAGTGCACCTGATACTTCCAGAAGCTCCCATACTTGCAGTTGAGAGTCTGCCCAAGTGAGGACACGATAACTTATTAAATGGGTGGATTCACACTAGATGTAACAAAGACACCATTGCAGCTGAATTATAGCCATATGCTGTATTAGTTGCAATCATAGTGGTGGTTTAGTTGGATCTGTTCCTTTTTTTTTTTTTTCAGTAAAGACTCACCTGGCCCTTCCAATGAGAAGCATTTTGCTTGATGCAAAAGTAAGAACATGTCCAAAAGAAACAAACAAAAAAAAGAACTTATCCAGATTTCTCCCTTCATATTCCGATTTTTCTAAGAAGGGGGGTGGTCCAGATAGGCTCGCCAGTGGCATCTGTTGCAATGGAAACTACCCCCTCTCCAGCCTCAAGTCAGACTCGGGCAAGAGCCAGCTCCCTGCCAGAGCCTTTCCCATCACAAATTGAGAAGACATCCCTTAAAGGCCTCAGAACTGAAATCAAAAAGGCTGGGCTTCCATGCTGCAGCCAAGGGGAAGCTGAGGTCAGCTGGCAGCAGGTTGCTTTGACAGCAAAATTTTCCTAGGAGAAGGTAGACCTGTGCAGCTGCCCAAAACTGAGAGCCACCCTGCCATTTTAGCCAGGGAGGTCTAGGAATGGTGCCTTGGCACCAAGCTCTTAGGGCCCTTTGGAAATAATGTGGAAACACCCGGATATCCTTCTAATTCACCCAACTCCAAAGCCAGCTGTCTGGAACAAGGCACAGGGAGAGGATGATGTGCCCAATTGGGGCCCCTGCCCACAGCAGCCTCTTTGTTCCCTGGCCCTAGGAGTGACGATTCTGTACAAGTTCCTAGTCTGGGCAGGACACCCCCACAAATCTCCTCCTCCTCATCTCCTAAATCCCCAGCATTCCACCGGTCCCTCTCCCCGCTCTCCTGATTAACAGCCGGCCACCTCATTTAGAAAGCTAACTTTTCTCAGAGTTCCATCCTGTTCTTGAGGTTTCAGTTGGAAACTTGGCCTAGATGACAGCTGTGTGGGCCTCTCCCCAGCTCGACCCAGCAGGAGTTCTAATACACTTCATTCTGGGGCTGGTTGCTGCTTTTAATCTATCAGCACGGCGCCGCAGCTGCTGTAAGCTAGCTGAAAATTGTCTGCATACGGGGCGAAACGTTTGTAACCCTTTTCAGTGCAAACGTGCACTTCAGCAGAAACGCACTGCCCCGTTCTTCCATGCCTAGGAAATGTGCCAGTGCTGAGCAGCCACGGTCTTCCTGCAGACCACAAGGTTCCCCACCCAAAAAACCAGAAAACTCTTTCAGAAGCCTGAACACGTTATTGGCTTGGAACGTTCACCCTTCTGCGTCAACCTCTTGCCCCAAGCAAAGCTAAAGTGCTTCTTCACAAGCTAAGGCCAGAGCTCCATGGACCTCTAACTAGGGCTTTGCCTCAGGAGTCCTCTGATGCTTCTCTTTGATTCTTAGTAAGAGGAGGAGATTTTCTCCCCAAGGAAGCAGGCTCAGATTAGCAGAGGCCCTCCCAAGTGCCACCTATCCCCAGACCCATGATGGGCCTGGCCCAAGGCAGCACCACCTGATTCTCAAATCTGCTGGTGCCATCAAATGCGAAGGGTCTCTAGTCGATCCACGCAGCAGCCTCAGACCTACCAGGGCTCTGCAAACATGGTGGGAAGGGCGGGAGTTGAAATACTTGCCAAATATTAATAGTTACAGTTCTTACAAAATAGCTAGTACCCTTCAGGCGTTAGACACAATTTTAGATGTCAATAGGGAAAGAGAAAAAAGAAAGAAGAGTAAGAAAATGAAAACGAAAGGATAGAGAGGGAGAAGGGGAGAAGGGAGAGAGGGGTGGCAGGAACAAGGAAGTGCCCCATTAGAAAGCACCATCCATCCATCCTTCCCTAATCTGTCTTTGCAAACCGCTTGGTGGTCAGTGGTAGGAGGCCTACCTACTTAGTGGAGATACTCATAGGAGAATTCAACTCCTCACCCCCAACCATCTATTACTAAAGGAGGTGACAGGCTTCCTGGCTTCTCTACCTGCCACAAAGGCCCCCAAACAGCATTAACAGCTTCCTTTGCTCCCTGGGGTGCGGTGGGGGGCATAGAGAGGGTCCTTTCTCTCCTACCACCTAAGGAGATCCCATGACTCTTCCCTCCCTGCCCATTTGCCATTAGATCCTTGCTCCCTGGGGTGCGGTGGGGGGCATAGAGAGGGTCCTTCCTCTCCTACCACCTAAGGAGATCCCATGACTCTTCCCTCCCTGCCCATTTGCCATTAGATCCATTTGCAGAGCAGTACCCACAAGAGGCTGGGTCCCCCATCAGGGATAGGACCCACACACTGCTCCTGGAGCCACCCCCAGCACTGCGTTGGGGTAGGAGGGACTATATGGCCTAGAGAAGAGAATGGCTGGAGGTGGGGGGAGGATGAGAGAGAGGGGTGGTACCACCTCCCAAAATCAGTCTAACTCAAAATCCAGTCTTCCCTCAGAATTGATATGGCAGCAGCTGTATCTCTTTCATTTGAGTAATTATCATATAATTAAGTGCATGAATTACAAGAGAGCCAAGGCATTAAATTAAAATATTTAATGCTTGTAAATCTGAAAATGATTACTGTGCTGATGCGCAGCCAGTGAGAAGTGAGGCTAATGGCTCAGCGGCCAGCACCGGGAAGTGGTGGCAGCAGCCAAACGTCACCTCAGAAGGCTGGGAAGGTGAGCGGGGAGAACTTTGGGGGGCAGGGAGAGACAGCAACCTTGAGAGGGGCAGCCAGTCTGCAAAACTCACAGCTGATTCCCCTAGAAGGGAGAGGTGTTAGTCCTAAAGTGAGGGCCACGTGTGCTGAGGCTGCCAGCTGCAACCATGGGACAGACAAGGGGTAAGACAGTCATCCCACTGGGAAATTTCACAGGGTGTTTAGAAGGCTCCGGGGACAGAAAGAAATAGGGCCAAAGTTGATAACATTCAATCATGTATGAAGCTTTACCCTTTGGAAAGTACTCGGGTGTTAGTCCTAAAGTGAGGGCCATGTGTGCTGAGGCTGCCAGCTGCAACCATGGAACAGACAAGGGGTAAGACAGTCATCCCACTGGGAAATTTCACAGGGTGTTTAGAAGGCTCCAGGGACAGAAAAAAATAGGGCCAAAGTTGATAACATTCAATCATGTATGAAGCTTTACCCTTTGGAAAGTACTCATGTTCCTGTGTGGACAAACAAGGAAGTCGAGGCACAGAAAGGAAGGGACGTTTGCCAAAGACCAGGAAGTCACAAGTAGGGCTGAGCCAAGGGCCAGGGCCTCTGACAACATGAACCTCTACACCTGTGAAGCTGTGATGAGCCAGCTCGCTTGGCTTTAGCTGGCTTTGATGTGACCCAAGATGGCATTAGCTGATCCTTTCATTTCCCAAACCAACCTGCCTCCCTCTTGGGACAAAAAGGAGCCACAAAGTTGCCACAGTGATCCTCTCATGATGCTGACAAATAGTTCCACAAAGTGGAAACAGGGGTGCGCTTTGGGTTTCTGTCCAGAAAACACCACATGCTGCCCAGACAGAGCCAGGCTAGACAGACTCCCAGAAGGGTTCAAAAGAGAAAGGTCTCCCAGCCAGAGCCAGTCCTGTCATCTCAGCCACCGTTCATGATGGCCAGCCAGGAATCAGACCACAGGCGGCCCTGAGCAAAAGCTCCCATTCCCACCCTGGCATGAACTCATCCGGGAGAGGGGAGGGCACTGGACGGAGCCCAGCCTCAGCTGGGGAGGATGCAGTGAGTCCTCCAGTACAGGAGCAAGGAAATGAAATGCACGAGATAGCGGGGAGGAGCAGGTGAGGGGCCCCCTTTGCCCATATGGCCTCCACCAGGATTCATCACTTCTTAGCCCAGAGGACCCCTCTCCCCATGGACCCACCCCTCTCTGGGTGGCCAGCTCCTTGATGGGTTACAAGTGACTCATGTACTGCAGGGGAGGGCCGGCCTTTACTCCTCCTGCAGAGGACTTTGGTTTTACTCCTGCCAGCATCCATTCTCCCTTCTTCTGGGAAAAATGACCCCGGGGTCTTTTGGGGAACCTCCTGCAGAGAATGATACCTTTGCCCTGAGGCTGTAGGTGTGCGTGTGACTCAGGCCTGGCCAATCAGTGTATTCCATGCCTCTGATAAAGTGATTGGCTGAAGGATGAACATGTGACCAGGCCTGGCCAATCAGAGCCAACCATAGGAGTTTTCTGGTATTTCAGGGGTTAAAAGGCTCTCTTGCCCCTGGGGTTGCTAAACTAGTAGGATGTGAGCCTGGAGAGGTCGGTGGCCATTTTTCCTGTCATCTGGGGAGGGTTTAGACTGACAGACAGGCTAATGGAGAAAAGCAGGACTGAGAGCTGGAGAGAAAGGGAAGCCAAGGCCTGAGGGCAGGCCCTAAAAAGCTGGGCCCCCCGGGTCTTGAGAACCCCCATTTTCACAACCACTGAGCCCATTCCCTTTGTTTCAGCGGCAGGTTGAGGCAGGGTTTGGGCTCTTGCAACCCAAAAAAGGCCTGGCGACGATGTTCCTCCCAGGAAGGGGGTTTGTCCCTTGTGTCCATCTGTTTCTTTTTCTCCTTCCCCCTGCTCTCCTGACACACAGTATTTAGAACAGCGATGGTCTGAACAAAGGCATGAATGGATGACAAATGATCCTTGCCCAGGTAGGTCCTTCAGGGCCAGTGAGGGATCTGCAGTCTTCCCTACCCCCATTCCTATCTCTGGCAGCCTCTCCTGAGCACCCAAATTCACAGCCCACCCAAATCTGTGGAATTGCTGCTGTTCAATGTCACTCTGCTCGAACCACTACAGGCCACAGGTCTCTTGTCCTAAAACACGCAGGGGACTCCTTGAAGTCAGGGACCTCGACCTATCCTCCTCGTCTGGCCCCCACAGCTGGTCACAGGGCCTCCCCTCCTCCAAACCTTTACTCTCCATGTACCCCTGTCTGAAATGACCTGTTCTCTCATTCAGGAGTCAGATTAGGCCCCACCAGCCCCTTCTAGTGATGTTTCCCAAAACACTATCCCTCCGAGGAACACCTCTCCCTGTAAGGAGCTCCTCCAGCACCTGCTGTACATACCCACTGGTGATTAATCATGTTCTCTCCAGAATCTATCCACTACTTGTCAGCTCTACTACCATCGTCCTTATTCAGGCCACCGTCTTTTCCTGACTGGACAACAATAGCCTCCTAACCAGTTCCCCATCTTCCAGGAAGGATTACCCTGTCCTATGACCTCGCTCAACCCAGAATGAGCCTTTTACAGACTCTCTGGGGAAGGGAGTTGCTAAGGGTCCAACTTTTCCATAGAGGTCACCATATAGACCCTACGAGACTAGTAGACAATCCAATGAGATTGCAGATATGAATGTGGTCTGTAAGGTGTGTGTTCCTGAGTAGTGGCATGACTGAGTGAAAAGAAAGTAGCTTTGGACTTCCCACAGGCTTGGCTACAAATCCTAGTCCTACTACGTCATAGCTGCCCATATGGCCTCTGCTGCCTCAGTTTCCTCACCTGGAAGGTGAAAGTGACAGCAGGCTTGGTACAACAGCCATGGGAAATGGATGTTAAGCATCTACTCTGGGTCTTCTACTGACACATGGTGGGTACTTGACTGTCATCGTGGGGGCAGTGTATGTATCCTCAGCCCGAGTAGTGAGGTGCCCATAAAAAACAATTGGCAGCTTAAATGGGCCATTCTTTAAATAAATGAATAACAAAAACTGACATGTATCGGGAGCTTACTATACGTCAGGCACCGCCTAAGTGCTTTCCATTTATTAAACTCATTTAACCCTCACAACAATCCTAGGAGGTCAGTAATAATTAGCAATATCCCATTTTACAGAGGAGGAAGTGGATGTGGCAAAGGCTTAAGCAATTTGCCCAAGGAATCCAGAACTACTGAGCAGCAAGCCAGGATCTGATCAGGCCATTTGACGCCAGAGTCTGTGCCCTGCCCCTTGTCTCTCACTGAGCCTGCCACCCCTGAGCTATGAACTGCAGGGGATTAAAAAAATAATAATAATAAGTAAAATAAAACAGGAGGCTCCTCGTTCCAGCTCCCAGAAACTCTGACATACACTAGGATGAAAGAACACTCTGAGACGCATTTCAGGTCCACCTTGGTGGTAAAAGGACTTCTAATCTGACTCTGATTGGATAGAACATCCAGCCTCAACGTACATCTGTGCCATAGTGACCCTTTAATGAAGCCCACTGTGTGCTTAGAACTGTACCAGGATCTTTCATTCATGATCTCATTTAATCTTCACAGCAACCTCTGAAATGGGTGTTATCATCCCCATTTTACAGATGAGACAGCTGAGGCTCAGAGAGATTAAGTGACTTCACTGTGGTCACAGAGCACCAAAGGGCTAGTCACCAAAGCCTATAATGTTTCTTTTTTTTTTTTTTTTTTTTTTTTTTTT
>NW_007731919.1:132324-145306 GCF_000696425.1 Galeopterus variegatus
ATGAGGGGAGAAGAAGGGGCACCCGCTATGAGAGCATCGGCACACGAGTCAGGGCACGTCTGAGATGTGAAGGGCAAGTGCAGAGTGTGGGGAAAGTGCCTGAGGCACAGGGAAGGGCACGTGCAAAAGCCTGTGGCTGGAATGCAGCAGAGTGAGGGGCAAGTGCTGGATGGGAAGTGGGGGGTGGGAGGGTGTGTGTCTGACCACAAAAAAAAAAAAGATTTTCTATTGCCATCCACTGTGAGCATGAGCCTTGTGAATAAGAGCCAGACACGCGACCTGTCGGACAAGACACACTGGGTTCTGCGGAGGGGTGGTCCCATCCCAGTACAAGACAAGAGTGGATCTCCTGAGCAAAGTGGGGGGTGGGGGCGGCACACTGGGGCAGGGCCACAGAACATGGGGAGCATTTTTTTAAATTTTAATTTATCAATATACACAATATACATTGTAGGGTAGGATTTTAATGGGAGGAGTCACTGGATCTCCTGAGCAAAGTGGGGGGTGGGGGCGGCACACTGGGGCAGGGCCACAGAACATGGGGAGCATTTTTTTTAATTTTAATTTATCAATATACACAATATACATTGTAGGGTAGGATTTTAATGGGAGGAGTCAGGAGTATGGGGTGAAGATGTTTTAGACAGGAGGAAAGCACGGAAGTCAAAGAATGTGCAAAAAAAAGTCTGGAAACAGCAGATAGCCCACTCAGGCTAGAGCACAGGTTGGGAACCAGAGAGTCATAATGTTGATAAGTAGACTGGGACAAGCACGACAGCATCAGATGGCAGAACAAAACTGTGGGCTTTGTTCTGCGGGCAATGAGGAGCCACTGGGGTCTTCGGAGAAGTGATGTGATTGAGTTCCAGACTATGAACCACACAGCACATAAGCAGGGAGAGACCAGCTGACACGCCACTTCCACAGCTCGGAGGAACGGTGGTGAGAGTGTGGACGGCGGCGGTGGTGGTGTGAAGGAAGGGAACACAGGCCTCCTCACCATGCACGGTGGGGAGAGACCAGCAATGGGAGCGATGGAAGAGGAGGTGCCAGGCAGAGCGATGGGCAGACCCTGTTGCTGTCACGGTCCTAGCTCACCGGGATCTTAGAGAGCATGGCCAGCTCATGTGAGTGAGGGGCAAGGTTATGTTAAGTTCCCACCAGTTGAGAATGATATAAAATGCCTGGTACGTGCAGGCTCTTCAGAAGGGAGGCAGGGAGGTTTGACTCAGCAGTAGATGGGTAGATGGATGAATGGGTAGGAGGCCGACAAGCAGATGGGTGAGTGGATGGCCACTTAAATACCTGAATGGATGATGAACATGTGGACAACAGATGAGTGGTGGATGAATGGACTGATGGAAGGTGGACGTGAGCAACAGAATGAATGGATGCGTGGCAGATGGGGGGGTAGGTGGGTGGACAGACACATGTATTGGCAGTAAGTCCCAGCAGAAAGTGACTAGAGAACGCTGGGAGACTCCAGGCCGTAAGACTTTCTGGGTTGATAAACCTTGGGCTTCTCCATGGCTTACCTCATCACTTCCAATTGAAACCTCTTCTCTCCCAGCCCTGTCTTCAGCAGTCAGAAAGATGGTCTAACAGAAAGATCTGGAACCAAGAGAGCTAGATGATTACTAATTCTAATTCTAGTTTTGCTCTAATTTGCTTTGTGACCTTAGACAAGCCCTTTTCTCTCTGGGCTTCTCTTTGCCATCCAGTACAATGAAGGAATGGGACTAGATCAAGGCTTCCTATCTGTGGCAGGCCTGCTATCCCTCCCCACGCCCTCACCCGCTCTTTACAAAGTAAGCCATGCCAGTCTCTAAGGGATCCCTGCAAGCTGAGCCCCAACTGCCAGGTGGCCTTTAAGGAAAGTGGTTCTCAAACTTTAACACATATCAGAATCAGTGGGGGAATCTATTAAAACAGATTGCTGGTCTTGACTCCCAGAGTTTCTGATTCAGTAGGTCTCGGGTGCGGCTGAAAATGTGCATTTCTAACAGGTTCCTGGGTGATGCTCCTGTTGTGGCCTGGGACCCCACCTGCAGAACCACTGATCTCTGTCAGCTACTGCTCTGAGTCTGTGCTGAAACCTGGTAGGTATCCTCACATAGGGTGTAGCTCACCCTGCCCCAGAGAGAAGGCCTGCTGGAGCCGCTGTCCCTTCCAGTCACCAACTACAAGCTGCCTTGAATCTGGTAAGAAGAGTTGTCCCTGCTCTGCAGCCAGGCCCGCCAGGGTCCTGTGCCCATCCTCTCCTCACCATGGCACACTCCCCGCCTGCTTTCTTTCTCTGCCGGAGCCTGTGAGAGCACGGTGCCTTCTGCCGCCTGCGCGCTGCCTGCCCCTGACGCCCTCAGAACAGCTGTGGGCTTAATTATCAAAATAACATTTTAATAGTCTCATAACTGAACTCCCTTCAAAACATGCCAGCGGAGGAGGCAGGAAGGATTCTTTTTAGCACCTCTTCCCGCCCGACTTGCTAATCGGAGGCATTTAAACTGCCGGGAGGCCCAGATGCCTGGCCCTGCCCACAGAGCCCCCCCTGCCACCCTATGTGGCTGTGGCTTCCCCACACGGAGCAGAGAGTGGGCTCAGGCCCACGCCAGACCGCCAGCCAGCTGGAACCAGGAGTCATCACAGGAGCTTCACGCTCCTTCATTATGGAAGGAAAGCAACTCATTCACGTGAACCCAGGCATTACTCAGGAAAGTGGATATGCTAAGAGAACTTAGGCAATTCATTTGCGATCACCAGGGGTTTCACTTGCTTTTAACACATTTTTTATATTAAAAAAAAAAAAAAACCTGCTATCACAAGCATTAGCTCTGGCTCCCCCTTTCCCTGCTATTTCGTGTAATAATTCTATAGGGAGTCCTAGCTGGTATTTAGCTCCTGAGTTAAGCTCTACTAAACAAGCCCAGTACAGAACTAGCTTCTCAAATCACAGTGTTTTCCCCTCCCACTCACGGCAGACCCTCAACTCTTGATTCTCAGTGCTCGCTAACATTGCATGTATCCAGCGCTCACTATGCCTGGACTGCACGCTAAGTCCAGAGCATATGTTATATGTTATTACATCTAATCCTCATTCGGCAGCCCAAGGAGAAAGGCCAACTGTTTCTATGATTCCCCCCTTTACCCAGGAGGAAACTGAGGCCAGGAGAGGCTACTCCCCAAGTTGTATGGGTGGAACAGCAATGGGAGCCAGCCCTTCTCAAACCTGAATGAGTATGCAAATCACCTGGGGATTTTTCAAACATAGGCTCTGGTTTAGCAGGACTGTGAGAAGTCTGAGATTCTGTATTTCCAGCACACTCTGAGGGCAGGCACATGTTGTTGGTTACTGGGCCACACTCTGAGGAGCGAGGCTCCAGGAGGCAAGGCCAGGAGATGGCTCAGGCCAGCCTTGTTCTCTCCTGGCCCTCTTGCCATTGCCCCAGGTAGCATTCCCAATTCCCAGGAGAGAGAGGAGAGGGGACTATTTCAGAGGCCGGTACTCTCACCCTACCCTGCTCTTCTGGTTTCCTAAATGCCATGTCCAGCCATGGGACAAGAAGCTGCCTGTGTGCTCTAGAAAATTGCCAGAACCAGGCAAATCCCTTTGGCCCTCACCATATTCCCTGCTGCCTCCATTGAGCACCTACTGTGTACCAAGACAGGCACTGTGGAAACATGTGACAACAATGCATATGGTACTCATCCCCAGGCACCTGACTAGTGGACAAGAGAGAGCTGCTGCTGTCTAAGGCAGCTCATGCTTCCAGGTGTGGGGCTCATGGTAGGGGTGGGGCACAGGCAAGAACTGGGCTGGGCACTGCCATTCACCCTGAGCTCTGGGGGAGTCCAGCTCATTTAATATTTAGCCCAAGTGCAACTAAACTTACTACTAATAAAAACGGAGGCCATCAGGCCCCCCTGGACATTAGCTGGAGGCAGGCACTCTTTCACAGATTTGCGGACTTCGGTGGTCCATCACGTTTTTGGGAAAAGGACTCAAGCCATGGCAGCCCCAAGCCCATGGTCAACTCTTAGCAAATTTGCCACCTGTGCATCAGAAAATCAGTCCTGTCGGAGAACCCCCAGAGACCACACTCTCTGCTGGCCACACAGCCTTCTCTAGCAGTCAAGGGCCCTGAATCCAAGTTCTGCTTCTGCCCTTCCAAGCTATGTGACCTTAGGCAAGTAAGTTTTATTCTCTGAGCCTAACTGTGTTCATGAGCAATATGAACATGACAGCACTTGCCTTGACTCACAAGGTATAGCACAGAGCAGATACCACATATATACACGTCCACATATATACATATATTCTTTACTAATATATATATATATTCTTCATGGAAGTAAAAGGCCTTTAACTTTTCTTAGATATAGTTTGATACTATTCAATCAAGCAAGTGCTTCCTAAGCATTTTCTGAGTCCAGAATGGGTCGGGGGAGGAGGGTTGGAGGACAGAGTAGAAGACGGACAAGTTACTGTTCTCAAAGAATCTGGAATTCATCTGAGGAGATGTGCCAAATGCATGTGACAACATTAAAAATAAGATAGAGAGACAGGCAGACAATAAGGCAGTAAGTGACTGGGCTCCAAAAACTACCTAGGGCAGACCATGAGTGACCTGGTGGACAGGCCCCTTGGGAAGGCTCCCTGCAGGAGGAGACTTTGTGCCCAGTCTTTGGGAATGAGAAAGGTCTGTAGAAAAAGAAAACAACCACTGCAGCAATAATAACATCAAACCTTTATATAGGCATTGCTACTATGTCCAACATCGATCTAAGCACTTGACATACTTAGCTTAAATTCTCACAAGCATCGTAGGCGGGGTGGTGCCATCATTGTCACCACTTTGCTGAGGAGCAAGCAGGTATAAAGAGGTTACATGACTTGCCTGGCTACTAGGTAGCAGAACTGAGGTTCACACCCAGGCACAGGCTGGGCCCCCCAGTCCAGCCAGGGGCCAGCATCTCCCCAAACATAGTGAAAGGGGGGCTGGGACATCACTAGGAGAAATATCAGAGCAGAGGGGAGTATGGGGGCAAGATTGGAAAGGTGGGGCAGTCTCAACCACTGCTGAACTTGCAGCAGGTAAGTGCAGCAGGAGAGCCAATGCAGGAAGCCTTGGCAGCAGCCCCAGGCAGCCCACAGCCCTCCATGCTCAGGGAGAATGATTTTGATGGCATAAGAGGCAGCTCCCATTCATCCACTACGCAGGCACAAGAGGCCTCCCTGAAACATAACGACACCTCTCTTTCCTAGCATTTGCCAGTGCTACAGATCCAGCTCCCCAAAACCAGGGACCAGGGTTGGTGCTGAAACTCTGCATACACATTGCAGTAAAGGTCAGTGCCTGCTTGACCTGGGCACGTGGCAGGACACACACCGTGGGCAGGATGGGATGTCCAGTGCCTGCATTTAGAGGAAAGGCAGGAACAGCACAGACTAGAGCACTAGAATTCCAAAATCCTCGCTTATCTGGGCAGGGTGTGCCACCATCCAAGGGACCCAAGTGGTACCAATCCCAGCAAGCATCCCCCAAAACAGGACAGGAATGTGAATCTTTGCAAATGGCCACATGTTCAGGACCACCTTCAGCAACAAGCTCCCTCTGCCCATGGCAGAGGCAGCCTCTCTCCTTAACCATGGCAGCCAGAAGAAGGCTTCCCGCACCCCCTGCCTCAAGCTGGGGAAGGGCTTTGTCCATTTGCCAAGGATCTTCCTCATTTCCTTCACCTTCTCACAAATGCACGTTCCAAAAGAGGATATTAAGGGAAGAGAAACCGAGGGCTTTCAGGGTTTTTTAGCCTCTGCCGCTCTAGGGAAAAACAGACACTCATCCCTGTCTGAAATTGCTTCACTCCATGAGTTTGTGGGCCGCAGGAGCCCTCCCACCACAGACGAGCAGAAAATAGAGTTTGTTTCTCTACTTCCCAGCCCCCCTCGCTTCTGGCCCTCTCCTCTCCCCCTCCTCCTGCTTTCTGCCTGGTGCGCGGCTGGGGGCTGCGGCCTCATGGCTCCGCGTGGCTGCCTGGTGCCAAGGAGCAGGGCGCGGGCTCCCAACACATGCAGCCCTGGAAGGGAGGCGAGAAGAGCAGAAACCCTTCCCGCTTCCTCCCACGCCCCCAAACCACACAGCCTTCAAATAACCCTGGACAGAGGAAGACTCAAGGACCTTTTGTTCCCTAAATATCCAGGTATTCAGGTCATTCTCTGGCCTTGCCAGGAATGCAGCATGCTCCTGGCTTGAACAAAATACTCTGCTGTTAAAATATTCATCTGGCTTTGGTTGGGACCGAGGGCGTGTGTGTATGTTTCAGAGAGACAAAACATTGTTTTTCCCTCTTCCACTGCTCCCTGGCACACCTGGCAGTTTCCTGTTCCACCTTGATTTTGGCAACTTTTTTTTTTGGACTCCTCGACAGTTCCCCAGGATGCGGAGAGCGACAGAGACACAGATGGATGGATTCAACTAGTTGTTGCCTCTCCAAGGGAAAGGGAGGCATATTAGATATTTTCTTGGAAGTTAATTCAGCTCGATGCTGGGTACTGGGAATATTCTGTCCAAGCAATTAATCCCCGTCCCCCATCCACCCACTGCTGCCCTATCCCCTGCACCAGCGGGAAGCCTGCCCACCTTCCAGAGGGCCAGGTGCACACATGCCCACTGACCAGGCCCCCATGGGGGAGGACCCCTCTTGGACCAACCAGATCAGACTGGGGCCCTCAGGATGCTTTAATTATCAGTCACTCCCCTTTCTTTCCCTTTGCTCCTCAGTCCCCAGCATGGAAATCTGTCAAGCGTCCACCCTGAGGACTGGAGAAATCAGCTACTTACTGGCCCTGGTCTTTAACTAAAGGCTTGAGCTAAATTATACTGCAGACCTTAGGGAGCGTGGGAGTGGTGGCTGGAGGAAGGGCTGTTGGGAGCTGTGGGGAGAAGGGGAAGGAAGGGTCTGGGAAGGCTGAGCATGCTTCTATCTCCTTCCTACAAGGACCTGGGGAAACCGAGGCTCAAGCATGAGTAACATAATGCGAGGGGGATGGGAGAGGAAGAAATCCAGCCAGCCCCTGCTCCATCCTTCCTCAGGGACCACCGTAAAGGGTCCTAACAATCTGTGGAGAAAGAAGACAGATACACCAGGTAGTCAGTCCTGGGAAGGGAAGGACACAGGGAGGGGATGACCAAGGGCCAGACGTAGGAACTGGATGGGACAGAGTCATTCAGGTCCAACACATTTTCCTGCCCAGCATGCAGTTGACCAGTAAGTTTGTCCATCTACCTTTCAAAATGCATCTTGGATTGGGCTCCACACCTGCTGCCACCACCGTAGACCACATCTCCTGCCAGGACAGCAGCAGTGGCCACCCATGGGACTCTGAGCATCCACTCTTGCTCCCCAATTATCCCATCTCCACCTAGGGGCCAAAGCAATCCTTTTACAAAGCTAAAATAGAAAATTGTCACTGCCAGCTTAAAGCCTTACAAAGTTTTTGTAGAGAATGAAACCCCAGTTCTTTACTACAATCTGCAAGGCCCAATATGCCTGGCCTCTACCAACCTCTCTCACGTCATTGAAGCCACTGTCCTGGTCACTCGCCACACTTCAGCCCCACTAACCAGCTCTTCACACAGCTAGCTCCTTATTATCTTTAAACCTTGACTTAACCAATATCATCCCCAGTTTTCTCCATACCTGTGCTAATAACATGTCTCTCCGTTTGTAATTACACATTTGCTTGTTTGCCTGTTCAGTCTTGGCTTTCCCATCTACATGGTAAGCTACACAAAGGTGAGGGAAACACATTTATTCATTCCCCAGAGACCAGCAAAGTGCCTGGAGCAGAGCAGTCTTTCGATACACGTTTGTGGAATGAATTAAAGAACAAATGGCTGACAGTTAGCTCAAAGCAGAACTTCCCCTTCATCAAGGGATGAAGAAAGAAAGGCTGCGAACACTCAAGACCGGTAGAATCAAATATTCTTCCAACCTGCGATGAATATCAACCTTCCCTGCTCCTTCTTAATTTCTGATCACATTTGGACTCAGATATTTAAGAAGCCAGAAAAGCAAATGTTATACAATGCCCCAAGAAAGCCCCTGAGATTCCACATTCAAGGGTAAAAAAAGTTTCACTTTCATAAAGCCTAATAAAATCTTGCATCCACTGAGCAGGCAGCAGAGAATGCACTCAAAGAGCCGACAGGGCGCTCTGTGGATCATGAGAGCGTGGAAACGTGGACTGTGACCAGAATATGGGAGTCTGCAGGACCTGCCAGGAGGACTGCCTGGGGCCTGGCTGGACCCAACACTCACATGGAAAAAGGCCCCAAGAGTTCATGAGCCAAGCAGATTTACACCCCAGTCATGATATTTATAACAATATATGATTCAGAGATTGCCACAGCCCACCACAGTCCTCCTTAAGAACCATGAATTAAAAACAAACACATATTCACCCCCCCCAAAAAAAAATACATGGGGGAAGAGAGGCGGTGTGTTCCTCCAGCCCCACTGATGTGGGCTTACCCATTACTCTAATGTAATCAGGAGAACATTAAACATTTCTAAAGTCTACTCTCTTTTCCATGGCTGATTAAGCAGTTGGGAGCACAGAGTTTACTGTGAAAAAAGCAAACAATTATGTGCTATCCGAGGTAAACATTACCTTAGTAATGGAAGCTGAGATGCACAGCTCCATTGTCAGTAGGGATTATCATTATAATACTTAAAATAACATTTATAACACTTACTGAAATTACACGAATGAAGTCTGCAGAGACACCGAAATGAAATCAGCTCAATGTGTTTTTATAAGAATACTGAAATCTCTGTCCCTTGGAGGAAAGTTATAGGCATTAACAGTTTTTGCTGGGCCTCCATTAGCTGGTAAAATTTGAATACTGTTTCTTAGGTGAGCTCTAATCTTCTTTGAATCCTCCCAACACATTTTATCTGTAAAAAATTGTAGTTAAAAATTTAGTTTGATGGAATGATATTTAAGTGCTTTTCCTCATCTAACTCCCTGAAAGCGCCCCAGAGAGTCTCCCTGTAATTTGTTCAAACGAAATAATATTTTCGTTTCCCCGTTTCTCTTTGTTGTCTTGGGTGATGAAAAGTAACATTTCTTTTCTTTCAATCCTATTAAGCAAGGCTTGTGGAATGCCAGCCACTCAATCCAAATGCGATCTGGCAGACAGGCACTCGGCTTAAAAAACAGGGCCTGCCAACCCGGGTTTCTGTCAGGAGTTGACATGTCACCAGGCTATGGTTCCATGCAACATTTCCCGAGCAATAACCAGGGTTATCAGCAAGCTGCGTGGGGTTTTACTTTCTCTCTTGTTCTCTCTTTTTTTTTTTTTCAGCAGACACACTGGGATCCTTGGCTCAAATATCTAGTTACTTGCACATACTCTGTCTGCCCCCCTGCAACTCACCATGCTCACATACAACCCCTGAGCTCACCTGACACCTACACTCAAGCTGGGGACACAGGAAACTGGCCGTTGCGCTCTAGGACAGGCCCCTCCAGGTGGGAAGGGGAATGAGATCCTATTCTACCCCCTAATTCACTAAGTCTTTCTATTCCTCCTCCCATCCTACATGGGCTTCCTTCCATATTGCAGTCATTGACAAAAGCAGCTTCACCTTACAAACTCCAATACACTCCTCAAAACCTATTATCCAGTATCACCTCCTCTCTGAAGCCCTCCCCTGCATCCAAGGGCATCCATGTTCCTGCTGCATTTTGCAAATGCTTTTACTCCATCCAGAAAAGTGTGATTAAATAAAGGTGTGGCCATACAACAAAACACCATGCATAATCTTTTTTTTCATAATGGAGCAAAACCTAATGGGTTGATATGGAAAGATGTCCATAGTACAATGTTAAAAGTAAAGTAAGCAAGAGGCAGAATAACAAATGCAACTGATCCCATTTGAATAACACATGTATGTATGTATAGAAAATTCTTGGAGGCACATAGATATCAGTAAGAGTGGTGGGTGACTTCTGGTGGGTGAAAATTAGGGGAGGAGTCAAGAGGGGCCAAAGAAGAGAGAATTTATACTCTTCTATGTTATTTAAATCTTTTTTCCCCCATGAACATGCATGACTTTTTTGATGAAAAATAATAATAAAATCTACCTATTACGTGCATAAAAAGACTTACTAGTGCCATTTTGAATTTCTATGTTTAACTCACTGGAATGAATACTAGCACAGGACAGATGGCCAACACCAACTATCAGTCTTACCACACAAATTTCCTAACGACCCACAAGACTTACTAGTGCCATTTTGAATTTCTATGTTTAACTCACTGGAATGAATACTATCACAGGACAGATGGCCAACACCAACTATCAGTCTTACCACACAAATTTCCTAACGACCCACACTCCCTGTCTATACCTGATGTCTTGCCAACATCACAACTATTAATTTTTTATATGTACTCCTAAGGAAATCCTCTAAAGATGAAATTCTCGTAGTGTCCTACTCAGAATTGGGCTCTGCCTTCCTCTTTCTGTTCTTGTCCAGCTGGTAAGCAGAGGAAAAGGACAGCCAAGAAGAAGCATAGTGAGACCTCAGAGGCTGTCCCCAGGCTACAATCTCAGGCAACAGCAAAGAGACAAGGACCCTTCGAACCTTACTGGCCCATGGCAATAAATGGCCATATCTTTGAGGCATTTTGGCCAACTTCAGATGGTGGGTTTTCTCATTTCCTACATGTTCTCCCATCCTTGAGTGATAGAATAGAGAGAAACAATATGACCACGGATGCTGGCAGGACACTGACATTTGGGTTCTCCAGATAAAGCTGCCATTTGACACTAGAAAAGCATCTTACAATTATGCTAATTACATCAGAAGCAGGGGGGAAATTCACAATGGCCACACCATTCCAGTTCTATATGAAATGTCAATGGACTCAAAATTATTTAAAAAACAGTGTATTTAAGTACTGAAACATTAAACCTATCAATTTTATTCCAATGGCATAATTTTCTTTACAAATACATTAACTGTCTACAAACGTGCTTGCACACTGTATACATATTTTATATTTACACACATACAAATACACACACATGCACACACACCAACACACACATATCATCAAGCTCAACTGCCCATTGCCTGAAGATAGAGTAAGGTATCCCAGGTGGACACTGCACCAAACCTATACCCAGTAGTAGCAAGGTGCCTAGCATCATGTGACACAGAACCAATGAATAATTGATAACATATATTGATCATGTTTGGACTATTTGTCCCATAACCAAGTGCAGCAACCCTGGAAACACCAACAATTTGTCCAGAAGTTGAGAATACAAATGACTTCTGCTACTTTGCTTTCTAAGTTAAAAGAAAATTAATTTTTAAAAATTATGGATTGGAGTAATGGGCAGGAGGAAGTAGAGCCAAATGGGTTGATATAGAAAGATGTCCATGGTACAATGCTAAAATCATCTAAATGAGGGGCTAAGGAATGTGTCAGTCACGGACCCAGTTTCCTCACTGAGTAGGTATACCCTCTAGAAAGATGCTGGAATGATTTCTGATGTCCACAGGCATTGTCTTCCAGGCTTAAAAAGTCCCTTTCTTAAATGTTGGTTTGTAGGCACCAACACCCACATGCTCAGGAAGGAAGACACAGGAATACAAACCTCTCCCACATCTTCCCACAGAAATGGGAGACATATAGATGGTTGGCGAAAGGCTGTAACAGGGCCTTGTTGAGTACATTTCAAATAATAGAGAAGATCCCTCCCTCAGCAGCCCCTGGGTCCCTACATAACTAACTGTGGGTCTACGAGACAAGGTCTATCAACTTCCTTTTAGTAGCTGGGCCTCTATCATGGAATCAACTAAGTGGCTGCTACCTACTGCCTAAGCCTGGGATATCCTTTTCTTTGTCCTAAAACTGTAGTTTTCAAGCTTTAAAGGGGCTGCTAAACTTTGGTTTTCTGAGGCTTTTCCAATAGCCCACACCACACCCTCCGCAAGCCATTCTGATGGAACTGCTGGGATTATCGGCATTAATTTGCTAGTGCTGCCATAACAAAGTACCACAGAAACACTGGGTGGCCTAAACAAGAGAAATTTATGTTTTCACAGTTCTGGAGGCTAGAAGTCAAAGACTGAGGCATCAGTGGGGTTGGGTTCTGGTGAGGCCTCTCTCCTTGGCTTGCAGACAGCCGTGTTCTCACCGTGTCGGCACATTGGTCTGTTCTCTGTGGGCACACATCCCTGGTGTCTCTGTGTTCAAAATTTCTCTTTCTTATAAAGACATCAGTCAGATTTGGTCAGGGCCCACCCTGGGTCCTCATCTTGATTTAATCACCTCTTTATAGACCCTGTGTCCAGATGTAGTCACATTCTGGAGCTAGGGCTTAAACATATGAATTTTGGAGAGATGTAATTCAGTCCACAACAGTATCCTCTTTGGGTCTGTCATTCCAAAAGGAAGGAGCCTCAGCTCTCATTGGTGTCAGACCCAGGGCCCTCACCCTGTTACTTCCTTCATCAGCTCAGTGCACCGTGCCCAGGCTTCTCTGAGTGCTGCCATCGCTTTCTCAAGGCAGAGGGACCAGAAATGCTCCTAGAATTCCAGAGATGGAAGACACTAGCTATTACCCCCACTACCACCCCTTTTCCAAATTACCTTCTGGCTGTTGCATAAGGACTTAAATGTAACCGCATCCAATCCCCTCCCAAAAACCCCTCGGGGTGACAAGGCCTGAATGGAAGACCCCGTGCAGAAGGAATCTAATTATGATGAGAAAGACAGAGCCATGAGTGCCCCCAGTATACAGACAAGGGGTGGGTGAGAGAGCACTGAAGGCAATAACTCAGCCTCTCAGCCCCCTTGAGGAGTGGCCAGAACCTTTTCTGCCATTCCCAGGTGTCCCCCCAGTCCCACAGTTGCCAAGGGTGCTCAGACTAACATACCGTCCATCACCCCATGCCCCT
>NW_007731920.1:0-16708 GCF_000696425.1 Galeopterus variegatus
GTTGGACAACTTTCTAGGAGCAATGAATATATATATATATATATACACACACACATACATATAATCTGAGAAAAAGAGCAAGTGATAATTTATGTAAGTGTGAGCAGGTAATAATTTATGTAAGTATGCAAATTGCTATTTTAGGAGACTCCAAATAGCATCATTCTAAAAATGTTCTGTATGAAGATACAAAAGTATGACATGAAATTCAAACTTCTAATCTTAGGTTCATAAATCCCACTCCTGTCTTTCAGCTTCTCCTACCCCTAATTTCCAACATACCTTTCTTTCCACATACTCAAAAAATAGACAAACTTTCAACTCCAGCTATATCAACTTTTTTTCTTAGATTGTAAAGTCTAGTTAGTAAAAATATTACTTCTGTTGCTGTTGTTCTTAATTTTTTTATTGAAATGTATTCATTATACATATTTGTGGGGTACAGAGTTATATTTCAATGCAAGTATTCAATGTGTGATGATCAAATCAGGGGAATTAGCACATTCATCATGATGAAACTCAATCATTTCTTTGTGATGAGGACATTCCATCTCCTCTTTTCTTTGTTTTTAAATCATGACATTACAGTTTTGTTTTCTGACCTCAGCATTGCCCACTTTATTTGCTTTTCCTAATTATATCTTCTTTTAGTCTCATCAATACTGTTCTAAATGATTTTTTTTTTCTTTTGGATTCAGAATCTGAATCCGATGCTACTGAAACTGTGTTTGGCAGACCAGAGTAGATGTGTGAACTCTTTACCTACATTCGTCACAAGGGCAGCAATGCACATTAACATTTAAAGACCGTTGTAGCAATTTAACAAAGTAATTATGTCAATTAAATTTAGTAGTAATATAAAATTGGATGGCTTGCATTCTGTATGTGTATGTGTTTAATTTAACTTTTCTAGTATTCCATTTTTGTTGTATTTTGTATTAAGTATCAGTATACACCACATTAGCTATTTTAAAAAATAAATATCTGGTCCTTCACCTCAGATAGTTTGGAAACTTGGTTTTAATTTATCATCAGCTCACTGACTCTCAAATAATGGCATTGGATGCTTACAATATCTCTATTATACGTATTGCCACTTGAGCTGTCACTTGTGACAGATGATGCATTGTTTTGTTTTTACTTCACAGTAAAATAGAGGCCTGAATGCCAAAACTACACTGAAGTACATCATCAGCAATGTAGGCTGGATTTTGCTTTTTCCTAGACTACAGAGCATTGAACCAAATTTGTAAATAAAGATTCTGGTCTCATCATTCTGATTAGAAAAAAGACTGGTTCAAATTATATGCCCGAGGGCCAGAGGAAAAGGAGCCAAAGAGAGTGGAGGTTGAAAGAAACCACATTTGCTCATAATGCACAGGGTTGGAGCTTCTCAGGGCAACTGTCCCAGACCTTCTTGCATCAGTGCAGTAATTCCACACTTGTCTTTTCATGTGGGAGGATGGAAGGGTAACTTAAAGCCTTCAAAGCCTAATTCACCGGTATATGACCATTAATAGCATGGCCATCTACCCTGTCTAAAAATAAGATGCTTTTCAGCTGCATTCCACTTCTTCCTATTCCCACCACGAACAGGTCTCTTGGCCCAATCCACTCTATAAATATTTGTCTCTTATCTCTGCTCTCTTCTCCAACTTCAGTCCAGTCTCTCACCATGTCTCACTTAGAGCATTGCCATATGCCCTGCTCATCTCATTACTTTCACCTTGTGCCTTTTATGGTACAAAGCATCAGAATGAAAATCTCTCTGCCCAGGACTTTCTACCATTGTGGAGCTCACAAAAATCGCTGGTTGCTGCTTTTTAAAAGACCACTCAAGATGATTGTACTGAAGGTTGTAAAAGTCAGAACAAGACACTCAGCATATTTTTGGAAGCTTTTAAATCGAGTTTTGTGTCAACATGGCATCAAACCTTATACTCTAACAATGTGACATCAGTGACAGCTTTTAATCTTATATTAAATGATTGAGCAGTATCAAATGCTTTGTGAACCTTTATTCTGAGTTGCTGAGGAAAGCAGAATTTGGTGACAGTTTCAGTTCTGTAATCATCTTTGGGAAGTAGTTTACTATAGAAAGGGTTACAGTCTCTCTTTAGTTATGGATTGTGTAAATGAAATGCAAAGAAGTTCAAGGATTTCTAATTTCAGTGTAAATTTGGAAGATCCTGTGTGCAATTTTTATTTTGCTTCATGACACTTAATAGATTACTCTCTTATTTTAAATTACTGCCTGCAGCATATCCACACAATAGTAACTATAAAGTCCTTGTGAAGAAAGACAATTTCTGTGTTCTATTAAGCTATAATCATCAAGGAGCAAAGACTAAAATGCCAATGTGGGGGAGTGGTAGGATTGAAATTTAATTCAGGACATGCAAACCAATGGTTCTTGCTAGCTAGAGACTACCCTTAGCATTCTCCAAGGGTATGTTCTATAGTGAATTACATATAGAAAAATCTGAAAACATTAGTTACATAGTGTTTATTGGTTTTAAACCAGAAAGCTTGACATATTTTCTGACAATATTAACAGATATTTTTATTCCAGACTCCGGCAAAAAAATATAAATAGCCTAGAATCTGAATTTCTACTAAATATGTAAAAATATGTCTAATGTTTTACTTTAATTTTTATTCCTTTCTCCTGTTCTGTTTTGGGAAATGGATTAAAGTAAGGGATTGGAAGGAATTTCTGCACTATTGGACCATTCTCAGTTATTGGGTGATTACTAGCCAAAACACTGGGGCCTGTCTAGCCAGAACAGGGGCCTGGGCTAAAATAAAGTGAGCTTCTTCTGGTCCTCATATTTTAGTTCATATATTGTCATAAAGTTCTGAATTAAATTATAAACCATGATTTAGTTTTAATTGTAAAAAACATTTTACTATCTTAGATTATAGAGTATCGTTAGTGGACAGAGTATTTCAAGGTAGTATGTAGAATGTAATGACAAAAGGCATACATTTGCTAATTAAACTTTGACATAGATGCTTAAAACAGTCATTAACTCAGGAATAACAAACATTTATTTTTTATTTATTTTTATTTTTTATTTTTTTATTTTTTTTTCCTTTTTGTCTTTTTTCATGTTCGGCAACGGATCGCAACCCTCAGTGTCGCGCCCGTACCAGACCGGGACCGGCAACAGGATCGCAACCCTCAGTGTTGCTCCCGCACCTTGCTCAGCCAGTGAGCGGCCGGTCTGTATGTGGGATGCGAACCCTCGGCGGGAGCGCCGCCGCGCTCCCAAGCGGCGCACTGTAGCAGTGCACCACCGGGCCGGCCCTAACAAACATTTATTAAGTGGTATGTGCTGACACTATTACATGTATTTTACAATCATTAACATATTTAATCTTCACAATAACCTTACCTGATGGGTACTATTTTACTCTTTATAGGTAAAATCATTGATGAACTGAAAGACTAAATTATTTTCCATGGCCTCACAAATAGAATAAGGCAGTACTGAAAGGGAACAAGGTTTTGAATTTTTATGTTTCAGTATGCTTGCTATATGCTTTCTATAAGTAACACAATTACTATCTTACTTTTAAAATATTTATGCATCTACAAAACTACTTTGTTATTTAACATGGTTTCATCCATTCAGATCTTGTTTGCTAAGAGCAAGAAATAATTCTATATGATTCAGTTAAAATAGCAGGTAAACCGGGCAACTTCTCTGCTCTTATAAAGTTCACAGACATATCAAAAAATCAATCCAGTTATAGCTTCAGGCATAAATCAATTATTTCATAAAATCAATGCACTGGATGTTTTGGGAAATAAATACTATTTTGGTCATAGTACCAAAAGATGCAGAACATTATGGGAGAATAACTTTTTGAGGATAAATGGCATGGGAACGTGGACATTTTGAACAATTAAGCAAACAGAAATGACAAGTACTAGATTTAAATAGTATAATCTCTGTAACATTGTTACAGAGACCTTTACTTTCATGCCTTGCAGAGATATCATCAGGCACTTATAGACTTTGAACATAAGCCACGGGTCAATATTTTAGTTCTGTTTCCTCTTATTTGGTTTGAGATGTACTGACAACTAGCATGCAGTCTGAACACATCTAACTTAGGTTTCATCTCATTTAGATTGAGATTTCACTCCTTCACAGGAAAGTCAGTATCAGTCAGCTTCTAGAGGTAAATATGTCCACATATGTATGGTCTCACATGGTGGAACAGTTTGGTGTCTTTGAGCCCAGCCCAGGATTGGTGATTTTCCTTAAGTCTGGATTCTACATTTCATACTTTGTCTGGGTGAAGACTGAGCATTAATATATTTTTCTAAGTTTCCCAGTTAAAGCTAATGTTCAGCTAGAGTGAAGAATGGGAATCCTATAGAATACCACTTGAAGTTTAATTTGTTCAAGCAGCTTTCATCTCAGTAAATGAGGCTTGGGCTGCAGAGGTCTTATAATTAGTAGTCTTGGCTTATGTAGGCTGAATGATATTGGTAACAGAGGAGAGACAATGATTTATCTGGAAACTTGTCAAGTGATGATATAAAGATGTTTAAGTTACAGCCAATGCCCTTGAGGGTTTATAGTCTAGTGGGAAATAGTAGTAATTTGATAAACAATTAAATCTAAATCTGTGACGTGTTATGATAGAGATGTATACAAAGTGCAGAGTAACACATGAGACCATCACTCTGTCAAGATGGATAGGGTGCATAGAAGAAGGAACACTTGACTCAAGACTTGAAGGAAAGTAAGAATCACATGTTTAATATTGGAGAGACATAAGTAAAGTTCATTTCAAAAATGACACTCAATTTAGTGTGGATGAAGCTTAAGGTAGAATAAGTTCAGGTAGAATAAGGAATAATGACAGGAGATCAAGTTGGCAAGGCTGACCCAAGCCAGATTGTAGGATTTGGACTCTACTACACTGGTTAAACCAGAGTGAAGCAAGAATATCTTTCTCCCAGAAATGAGCTTAGAAAAAAAATTTTCTACATATATAAAAAAAAAAAATTTGAAATATCAATAGCCTAAAAGAGGCCCACACATTTTAATCTTTTATAACGTGAACATGTTGAACATGTTGAATTGACATACATCAAATATTATTTAATCAAGCAATTTCACCTAAATTCATGGCTCACATTTATTTTACACCTTGCAACAAACTTGAAATTACATGGATCATGTAACACATTTAACACATTGTAAAGTCAATTATCAATAAATTCTGTTACTTTAACAGATAATAGAAGTAATGAAGGATTAAAAAAATACAATTCTGATGTTTCATAGATAGTTCTGGCAATAATTGTTGTAATGAATGTTTAGCATGTTAATTTAATGTAATAATACTTATTTATGTATAAGTTTGCTTACTTAATGAAAGCGACTGAAGTGTAAATAAAATATGTGTTGCCTCATTGTGGAAAAAAATGTCCCACATTTTAAGAAAAGATTCACTAAACTGTGTTAATTTTCAATAGAACGATACATTGATAGTGATCTTTCTACTTATAGAATACAACTTCTAAATACACATCAGCCCTATACAAAAATGGCTATATCTGCATAATAATTAGTTATAGATCACAAATAAATATGTACAAAAATACAATTATTTGAAAGCATCAGACATCCATGACTTAAAAAGAAACTGAACTGTTGAGCCATCTTGCCTTTTCTAACTGGTCACTTTAACATTGTATGTATTTCAGGTGATCAAATTAAATTGATCAAATTAAATTGAAGGTTAAGTACTGTGTACTATGATGGAAGAATTGCATACAGAGCAAGGAAATGATCATTCCCATGAAAGAAGACTTACATGTAGCCCAAATTTTAGCTATTGATAGTAAAGGAAGGTGACTTCAAAGTGGTTCTGTATACACACACGTATACATACACCCACACGAATGGGAGCCTCATTCAGGACCTTATGATATTTCTGAAATTGAAAATTTTAAATACTGAAAGACATATTTTAAATAAACCCATATGTAAACAGTATTTTTCCCAAATCATGGAATTCTATTATGCATTTTTTTTTTTTTAGTATCACCTTTACATTCAAAGGAAGGAAGGAAGGAAGAAAAGGAAGAGAAAGATAAATTTGGGTTTTCTTTGCAAAATTCATTGAGCCTTATGTTATTTTACTAACTAAAGTTAGTATTATATAATAATATCACAATATATAAAAATTTTAAGATAATTTTAAAAAATACATTGTATTTATGATTTTCGTAAATTAAGAGGAATGAATACCCAAGATGACCATTGAACTATATGGATTAACAAAAATGAGAAAGACTGTTCAGTGTTAGGAAAACCTTGAAATCAAAGATGAGACTGTGAATAGTATCTTCTTCATTACCAACTGGAGCATGTTAAGGAAAATAGACACAGTCCCACCAAAGAGAACACACACAGATATACACACACACACACACATATTCAGCTACATTGAAGAGTGATACTCTGTCTCAGATTCAAGAGTCTCTTGCAAAATGAGGACCTGATCATCACTAAGTAAGATGATTTATATATAGCCTAAATGCTAGCTCTTGAGAGTAAGGGAAGGCAGGAGAAACTAAATTATGTTGAAGTTCTAATATTTAACAGCCTTAGAAATGTGGTGAAAAAGAATGATAGATGAAAATTGCTCAAATCTTCTCTATTTCAGTTAAAGGAAAGATAGTAATGTGTTCTACTGGAATGAAGAGAAGGGAAAAGAAGCAGATCATTAACACCATATTTGATGACAATCATTACCTCATATGTGATCTAATATTCAGTTCAGATGTCCAGAGAAAGGCAGAAAATGGAAATAAACCAAGGGTTCGGTTGTGTACCCATTAGCTAATATCTTTCCCTGGGATATAATGTAAACATAATAGGCTAAAAACAGAGCAAAACCAAAAAAAAAGATTTGGAGACATGGTAAAGTGTCCAGAAAGACAGAAGACAGAAAAGCAAGAAAGGTATTTGGAAAGCCCAGCTTGAAGATGGTACTGAGAATTATATTCATTACATTATATTATGTGTTAATGGAGATGTTTCATGCTGTTACTTGGTGAATGGAAACAAATAGCTCGAATGGGTTTCTTCTGTTCATAACCTTTACCTAATGGCAATGGATGTATAAACTATGCAGAACAGGTGCTTTTTGCTTTTTTTTTTTTTTCTCAAACATTTCCAAAACTTATCTTCGTAACTTATCCTTGTGTTTTGTCCTTTGGCGGGTTATCTTTTCTCTTATCTACTCAGAAGTCATGTGCACTGACAGTAAAGCATTCACTATGTTGTAGATACTACAAACACTGTTAGACACAAGCAAAAAAATAAAAGTTAAAAAAAGAAAAAAAAAGGAAATTTGGCATCATCCCTGTGATACTTATAATCTAGTAAACTTTTGATTACAATTGAAGCTTTCTGTACAGGTATTTTAAAAAAAATAAGAAGGAGAACCCAGAATGTACATTTACTATTATTTTAGTCCTCACTTCTTTAGGTTAATGAAGAAACTGCTCATATATTTAATAATTCTCCTAATATTCTGAGTTTTTCTTTGTTTTAACACAGTCATGTATGACTGCAATTCTCTAAATTTAGGCACTGGTCCCTGCTAGGGCTTGATTAATATAACCTCTGCTAAAAACTTTCCATTAGTTTTAGGTGAATTTCTTTTCTACTGTACTCAAATGTTTTACGTTGCAATGTCTTTTTGAAGATGAAAAATAAATATGTCATAAATTAAAAGAAACATTATTTCTACAAGTTTTCATATTGTTTTCTTTTACATCCTTCCAAAGCATTGAGCCAAGTCCACATTGTTTGGGGTATGCAGATAAAAAGATGACCTCATAAAACAAACAATTCTTAATTTAACAAGCAATTATTTCTAAAATGTTGGCTATGTATGAGGTACCAAGTGAGCAGTGGTTCATGCAAATTCAAGGCTAACATTAACTGAAAATTATTTTTTTCTATGAGATAATTTAAAATTTATGTGGCATTAAATCCTATTAAACAGGGCTTGCCCGAGGTCCTGAGGCAAGGATCTGGGGACCGGACCCTCTGCCCACAACCTGACACACCACCACTGCTACCAGCAACTAGGTAAGGAGCATGCCAAAATATTACCTACGTGTGAGTGGCCCACCACAGCCACCACAATAACCATGGCTGCCGTGAAAATGGCTAGACACCACAACCAACGTGCAGATGGTCCACCAGGCACTGGAGTGCATTGACACAAGGAGAGTCATCAGCAGAGACCGAAGAAAAGAATAGGATGTCTCTCTCCACAAAGCCCATTCCAGAGAGACAGAAGAAGCATTTGATCTACGATAATATTGGGGGACCTCAACACACCTCTCAGCTTTGGACAGATCATCTAGGCAACAAATCAACTGAGTAACCATTACTCTTTCAGAAGGAGAGAAGAACTCTAAGGTTATTAGAGATGGGGCAGGGAAGGGAGAGGGGGATGGGGAGAGATTGGACAAGGGGCATAAAGAATAAGTATGATTTGTAACAATATATAAATATATGGGTAATATTGATTTGATCAACATATGTCAATGTCGAACCTCCAAAATATGTACAATCAATTATGATTCAATAATAATTTTTAAAATCCTATTAAATAAATAATTTGCACTAAAAAGTCCATATTCCAAATTTTAAAATATTAAGAGAATTGTTGATGACTTGATGCCATTGTTGACATTTTTGAATCATATATTTTTTTAAATGCTACTCCAAACCAATACAAATATAAAATTGTGAGCTTTCATAATTTAAACATTTCAGTGAAGATATTTCTATGTATAACAAGTTAAAGCAAACCACATGCACAGATACATAAAACCACCTCACAAATAAAAACAAGATATTGCTCGGTGTGTGTGTACATGTGTGTATAAATGAGAGGGAATGTGAATTCATCTGAAGATCACTTATAAAATAAAAAATATGGATTTTATAATACATGTAGGCTGAAGGCACATTTTTTATCCACCTCTGGACCATTCTTTCCAATCTTTTCTCATGGCATGATTGCTTTCATTATTTATATCTGCTATGGACTGAATTGTGTCCCCCAAAGTTCTGTGTATTAGAAACTTAACCCCTACTGTGACAGCATTAAGAAGATGGGAAATCCTATTATGGTAACTGGAAGGTGGGCCCTTGAAGAGGTGATGAGATTGTAAGGACCATGCCATAGTGAGTGGATTAATCCATTGATGGTTTAATGGTGGTAGTCAGCACCGGTTTGGGATTGCTTTAAAAGGAGAACAACTGAGAAGCTTAGCTCTCTTTCTCTGCTCCTGCCATCTACCATGTGACATCCTGCACTGCTATGAAGAGTCACTACCCACCAAGGCTCTCACTAGATGTGTTCCCTGGACTTTGAACTTCCCAGCCTCCAAAAGTATAAGCAATAATATTGTTTCTTTACAAATTACTCAGTTTCAGGTATTTCTATTATAAGCAACAGAAATGGACTAATAAAATATTTCTGTTCAAATGACCTCCTCACAAAGTCTTTCCTGTTTAAAATAGTATGTCTATTCCCCTGTCCAGCTTTGTTTCTATTCACAATCACAACCATCAGAAATAATATTATTTAATTTTGTTTCACTTAATAATTCCCCAACTAAATTGTAAGCTCAATGTAAACAGAGACTGTCCTTTTATAAACTGTAATGTCAAGAGCCTCACAGGTGGAAGATGCTCAATTAATGCTAGATACTGGATAAAATATTGAATTGCTTGAGCTATTCCAAAAAGAATACACAAGCCACGTTATTGATTTGATTCCAGAATATAGTTAACTAGAATGCAAGACAGTCTTTTGTTTTGGTATTAGCAATCTAAATAAACTTTATAAAATTAGTGTCTGTGTCCTGGCTTTCTCATGTCTAACATGAGAATTTAAGTGTATGATTGTATTTACTCTATACTAGAATATCACTCTAAAATGGATAATATATATAAACCCTACGAGTCTGAAAACCTGAATTCTAATCCCAGTTTTACCACTTACTAAGCCCAGTTCTTCCAAGAGTAAAATAAAGACAATTAGATTTACTCAATTGGATTGCAAAAGCACATAACCACAATGCCTAAGCAATGTATATTCTCCATATATATCATGTTTTCCTTTTAATGTACTTTCCAGTTCCAAATAATTAATAATTTACTTACATAATTCTCGTGCTATTGTAAACTTAAGGATGCTCGGCATTATCAAGCCAAACCATTTTGGAAGCTTTAATCTCCTCCCTTTGGATCCTGGACAGTATTCAAGACCTCACGGGCCAAGTTATAATCTAAGATAATGAAAACACCATACACAGATCTAATTTCATATAATACTTATCACAACTTCTTAAAACCAGACTTCTTGGTGATGTGAATCTCTGGAGAAAACTAATTCAGAATACGTCTGAGCCTGGCTTTTAATGCTGACTCTACTCAGAATGACTAAAGAAAGACAGCATTGGATTATATTTGCTGGTAACACATGACTACTAAGCTGTCATTGTATTAGCAGTGAGGTGCAGTGACAGGTGTATTGGAGCTGTAAGCAGCATCAAATATATCCAGGACATTATGCAACAGTAAAGCAGTAAAAAGTTATTCTCTCTGAATGTAATATTCACTGCTGCTGAAAATCAGAAAATATACACATGTGGATTTCAGCATACTGACAATTACATGACAGAAGTTGGTTAAGTTTGTGCTGAAGCAGCCCTTGGCTCAACTCTAAATTTAGTCATCTCTGACTGCAAGATACTGCTGATGAAGCTCTCAATTTATTTTGTGTAGCAATCTGAATATTATCTCAAGGCAACTTCTAGATAGATTTTTAAACTAGGGTCCACTAACACGGAATCTTCCTTATTGTCATAAATTTGTAAATGTTGTAACATGGTTAAAATTAATTATAAGTCCATGTATGTCTACTGCTAAAATAAACACACACACACTTTTATCTTAATAATACATTACATGTTGGAATGAGGGACAATGTTGAGAAAGGCAAATAAGTTCAAGGGAGTTAACTATGGTGAACAATATGAAGTAGTCTATCATTCTTTCTCCCACACTATAAGATATCCTATACCATATAAATCAGTTCAGTTCATTGTGTAACTTTCCTTGATATCCAATATAAAATATTAATTTGAGTTAATAAAGTGTGGTAGTTGATAAATACTACCAACTATTTTTGATTCTCCTCATTTCTTAGCACATGATTATGTTTCCTTGCCTCTTAAGGTTAGGTGTGCTATATAACTTGATTTGGTAATAAAATGTGATTAGGAGTGATATGTGTCACATCTGGATTAAATTTTTAAGAACCAGAGTGCCATTCAACATACACTTTCTTTTTTGTTCTTTTAAAAATACTTTCTGTTGCTGTAGATTAGTTTTAATTTTTTTTAAAAATTAGTATATACAAAATCATATGATTTGTACTCTTTTGTCTGGCATTTTCACTCTGCATATTTTAATGCTTATCCCCTTTGCTGGGTATCTCAATAGATAATTCTTTTTATTGTTGAATAGTATTCCGTTGTATAGATATATGACCCTCTGTTTACCCAATGTATTTAGGGATCTCCAGAGAAACAAAATTAATCTATATACTTATGGATATATATTCCTATATACCTATCTATCTATCCATCTATCTATATATTTGATTTATTATGGGGATATAAGGAATTGACTCACCTGATTATGGAGGCTGAGTAGGACCACAATTGCCATCTGCAAACTGGAGGCCCAAGGAAGCCAGTTGGTATAGCTGTAGTCTGAGCCTGAAGAACAGAAACAGGGGAGCCAATGAAGTAAGTCCCACTCAAACTTCAAAGGCACAAGAATCAGGGGAGCCAATGGTGCAAGACCCAGTTTGAGTGCAGGAGAAGACCAGTGCCCCAGCTCAAGCAGTCAGGTAGGGAGCAAATTCCTCCTTCCTTCAACTTTTTGCTCTATTTAGGTCCTTAAGGATTGGGTTATGCTGATCCACACTGGGGAGGGAAAGCTGCTGTACTGGGTCAATCAATTAGATTGCTATTTTCATCCAGAAAATCTTTCACAGATATACCTGGGAATAATGTTAGTCACATTTTTCAGTACCCTGTGACCTGGTCACATTGACCCGTAAAATTAATCATCATTCACTTGTTGATTGACATTTGGTTCATTTCTAGTTTTGTCTATTAATAATAAACTTTCTATAAACATTCATGTATAAGTCTGTGCACAAATGTGTGCTTTTATTTCTCTTGGGCAGATACCTGAGAAAATGCCAAATGATCCAAGTGGTTGTGCTGTTTTCCATTGCAACTAGCCATATAATGAGACCTTCTGTTTTCCTACATTCCCATCAAAAATCATTTTAATAAGTGTTTTTAATTTGCATCTCCCTGACTGTTAGTGTTGTTGAGCATATTGTCTGGTGCTTATCTGTCATCCTCACATCTTCTCTTGTAAAATATCTTACCAAATTTTTCCCTTCATTTTTATGGTGGTTGATTTCTTATTGAGTTTGAAAGTTCGTTATATATTCTGGATATAATTTATTTATCTGATATATGGTTGCAAACATTTTATTCAAGCCTGTGTTTTATATTATAAATTATAACTATATATTATAAATTATAATTAACTATAAATTATAATTATATATTATATTATATTATAACTTTTTTTTAATTTTGAAGAATCCCAATTTATTAATTCTTTTATAAGACATGCGTTTGGTAGCATATCAAAGAAATCTTTGCCTAACCTAAATGTGATGGTTAATTTTATGTGGCAACAGGACTGGTTACAGGTGCCCAGATTAAGCATTATTTCTGGATGTGTCTGTAAGGGTGTTTCTGGATGATATTAGAATCTGAATTGGTGGACTCATAAAAGTAGATTGCCCTTCCCAATGTGGGTAGGCATTATCCAGTCCATTGAGGGAGTGAAAGGAAGAAAGGCAGAGGAAGGAAGAATTTGTCTCTTTTTTCCTGCCTCACTCTATGAGCTGGAACATTTTATCTCATTTTCTCCAGTCCTTGGACTGAAATTTATAACACTGACTCCCATAGTTCCCAGGCCTTTGGACTTGTACTGGATTACATCGACAACTTCCCTGGGCCTCCAGCAGATGGCAGACTGTGGGACTTCTCAGTCTCCACAATTACATGAAACAATTCCTCATAATAAATTATATATATATGTGTATATTAAATCTGGTTCTGTTTCATTGGAGAAGCATGGCTAACACACTAAGGCAACAAAGATTTTCTACTATTTTTTCCCTAGAATTTTTACTTAGGTCTATTGTCCTTTTGAATTAATTTTTGTTTATAATCTAAGTTATGTATCAAAGGTTTTTTTGTTTGTTTTGCATATACATATCTAATTGTTCTAGCACAATTTTCTGAAGACTTTCTTTTCTCCAATGCTGTGCCTTTAAAGATGTACCAAAAATAAGGTGTTCTTATATGTGTTAGTCTATTTCTTGACTTTCTATTCTATTAATCTATTTATTTTTATGAAATGTTCGCATGGTTTTTATTAATGTAGCTCTATCATACCCCTTGAAAAGATTAATCCTGCAACTTTATTTTTATTTTAGAGTTATTGTGGATGTTCTCAGGCTATTGCACTTTCTTATGAATTTTAGAATCTACTTGTCAATTTGTACAGAAAAGCCAACTGGGATCCCTATTGGGATTGTATTAAATCTAAGATCAAAGTGGGAAGAATTGACATCTTTATTATATTGTCTTTTTACGTGTTAACTCAGTATGTATCTCCATTTTTTATTTGTCATTTTAATATTATTTTATTATTTATTATTGAAGTTTAATTTTAGGACATTATATTTTTTAATTCTTTACTTTTAGAACATATGGAGTAAAGGGATTATAACTGTTTTAAAGTACTTTTTCTCTATTTCTAACCACAGTGTTACTTCTGAGCTGCTTTCAGTTAATTGATTTTTTTTCCTTATTATAAAGTATGTTTCCCTATTTCTTTAATGCCTGATAATCTTTGATTGTATGCCAGATATTGCAAAATTTTCATCACCATGTGTTGGAATTTTTATTCCTAGAAATGTTTTGTGTCTTTTCTTCTGGGATTAAGTTAGGTTACTTAGACAAAGCTTATTTCTTTCAGGTCTCAATCCTATGATTAGTTAGGCAGCTGCAGAGCAGTGCCCAGGCAGTTAATTATTTCCCATTAATTAAATATGGGCTTTCCGAGTTTTCAACCTTTTGCCTCATGAATTATGAGTTTTTCCAGTCTTACTGGTGGAACATGTGCTGTTTCTGGCCCTATGTGAGCACTAGGCACTGATCTCTCTAATTCTTTTGTATGGTTCTATTATAAAACCATATATATGCTCAGGTAGTTTCCTCAGATGTATACACTCATCAGTTTTCTGCCATTTGAGGGGACCTTTAGTAGATCTCTGGGGCTTTATCTCTGTGAAGCTCTCTTCTCTGTGGTGCTATGGACTGTGAACTCCAGCTGCCTAAGTCTCCTGGACTCTTAGCTCCATCTCCTCAATCCATGAATCTGACAGACTTTTCTTCGCTTTTTGTGAGAATATTCTTTCTAAAATGTAAAAATGATACTTTCATTCTCCCACTTGAAATCTACTTTATGTGGCTTGGCATAACTTGTAACAGTCCTCATGATCAGGTTCTTACCTGATGAACTTAGAGAAAATTATGTTAAGTGAAGTAAGCCAGGCATGGAAAGAGAAATACTGCATTTCCTCACTCATATGTGGGAGTTAAAATAAAGAAAGAAAAGAAAGTAAGAAGAACAAAAGAAGCAATCACAATAATACATTGTACTTTTGAAAAAAAAATAATAAAAGAGAGAACAGAACTGTGGTTATTAGAGGTGGGAAAGGGGCAAGTGGAGGGAGGTTAGTGAGAAATTGCTTAAGGGTCACAAAGATTGATTATGTTTTGTAAACATAATGGAATGGAAATCATGTCGAAGGGATACCTGCACTCCCATGTTTATTGCAGCTCTGTTTACAGTAGCCAAGAGTTGGAATCAACCTAAATGTCAATTGACAGATGACTGGATAAGGAAAATGTGGTATATATACTAAGTGGAATACTACTCTGCAATAAAAAAGAATGCAATTCTGCCATTTGCAGCAACATGGATTTCATGTATTTGTGGAGTACAGAATTGAGTATCAATACATGTGTACAATGAATGGTGATCAAATCAGGATAATCAGTATACTTATGTTTCAATTAAAAAAAACTGTCAAAAAACCCAAAACATTTTGCAGTAATAAAAGAACTTACAGTATTGATGTCAATAGTGACTTGCTGTTTTCCTCCACTTTTTTCTCCTTTTTTCTTTAAATTAAATGTGTCAGGCCACTAATGTGGCTATGGATAATCCAGACCTTGCACTGTAGGAGAGGACAGTAACAATAGCTGTAGTGCTACGGGGAGCTGACCTCATTTAGCAAGACCTGGTTCAGAGAAGGCCATTGTCAGGTCCTCCAGTGGTTGCAGAGCCCCAGCAGGTCAGATGATGCGACTCTTTACTTTTTGAGCCAGGCTGTGTTATGTTTACTGACCATGTCCTCTGGGAGCAAAAATAAGAACTGTTTACGGAAAAACAATGTGGTGTACAGCTATTTAGAATTGCACTACTAATTAAAGTAAAGCCAACTGGGTTATTATCAACTAAAGTGAGTTTGGGGATTCATGGCAATTAAAATTTTCAATTTAATCATAATCCTTCCTGTACAGAGAAAGCAATTTAAATGTGGTGCCATCCTAATCCTTAAATAGCAAGGATAATTGCAACTTCACATTCTATATGTGCAAGAAATATTACCTACGGTTTCCAAGAATAAAACTGCTTATTCAAAATACCGGATTAAGTATAAATAGTGTAAAATTTCTTCTCAGTTACCAATGGAGTTCTATTTTTATACCTAGATTATGCAAAACTCTGTCTTGGGAAGGTCTATGTAAGGGAAGGTCTCTCAAGTCTACACAAGCTACCACAAGGGATCACAGGTCTGGGCTTTGAATTCAGGTGGTTTTGCAGTTTCTGTGTTACCCTGCGTTTACATACCATACATCTCACTCTTCAAGTGTGCAGTGCAGACAGCCAGGCTTCTGAAGTCCTGATTCCCACACACTTCAAATGCCCCTGCCATGCAGTTAGTAGAACCCCATTCCTCATTTGAAGGGTATGAATATTGAGTTTTGCGTTTTGCACAGTTTTTCATTTTATTTTATTTTATTTTGCTTTATGTGTCTAGCTTGTTTATTGGTTTGGTTTGATTTGATTTTGGATGCCAGTTTTGTTTTATTTTGTTTTCTCCATTTTTCAAGTACTTCCATGAAAAATTCTACTTTCAGAGAGATTTTTGGAAAGCAACTCTGCTTACATCATTTTTAATATATGTAAAACATATGGAAAATTAGTTTATGTAATGTATATGTGTGGGAGTGTGAGCAGAATTATGCCATAAATATACTGATTTCTAGATAAAAAAATAATAGAATGCATTAATTAAAATAGGTATTATTCCTTACAAAGTAGGGATAAGGAGGCACATTGGGAGATACCTGCCAATAAAGCAATCTATTCTTAAAATTTTTGTTAATCCTATTTTCCAATTATAA
>NW_007731920.1:18064-20337 GCF_000696425.1 Galeopterus variegatus
AAAAAAATAATAGAATGCATTAATTAAAATAGGTATTATTCCTTACAAAGTAGGGATAAGGAGGCACATTGGGAGATACCTGCCAATAAAGCAATCTATTCTTAAAATTTTTGTTAATCCTATTTTCCAATTATAATACAAAATGAGAGGGAGGTGCTGAGATAAGGCAATTTGTATAGCAAATTTTCTCAGGTCAACAAATATGTAAAGTTATAAATAAAATATTTTATAGCATACATTCATTCACTATAACCCTATGAGTATCTAGGTTGAATTTTGCACTAGTTATTGGAAATTATAGGGATAAAACATAGTGGACCCTCAATTGCCCATAGTTTAATAGTAAAAAAAAAAAAATGGAAATTTCCTAGATATGTAAATGTAACTTCATTTTTTTTTTATATGTGAAAAAAGGCACTTTAAATGATTGGCAAAGTTTTATACACTTTAAATGTCTTGTTAAGAGAATAAAATTAATAAGAATAAAATTGTCTTTCAGAAGTCTATCTTAAATGATGAAGGAATTCAGTAATTAAAAATGTGTTCATATACGCAACATTTGAATAATTATTTTTCAAAGCTTTAGTGCAAAACAACATGCACTAAAATACAAGATTAAAGAAAATATAAATTGTTCATTTATTCAATTAATTTAGACATTCAAGTTACTTTTGATGACCACCAATCACCTTTGTATAACATTTTAATTACACACAGAGTAATAGACTAGGTGAATTTGTTTTAATCTTATGAGGAAACTTGGGCCTTTCTTATTCTAAAATAAGTGTTACATATTCTTGGTTAATATTGTGCTATAATTTCACATTGAACCACAAATTAGAATTCTTATTAAACGTTTCTGGTTGATTAGATAGAATTTTTCTTTGTCTGAATTTTCAGAGTTGTGTATATATCAAAATATACTATCACAATAAACTTTTCATTTCTGACTCATGGGCTTTTAAGCAGATAAGAAAAAAATAGGTTGCATACTAACTCTCACTACAAATATTAATCAGAAATCAACTCTTAGCAATGCTGCTAAGTATTAAGTATATGTTATTGTCTGTAATGTTCTTCCTTTTTCTAGAATCAATCCTATGTTTTTTATAGAATTTAACTTATTCCTTTCCCTATTGAGTTTGTCCATTATATATATCCATTGTCCATTATATATATATAGGTATTTTTTTGGTTATTATTTTAAGATTACTCCATTCTTAACTCTCACTAAATACCTAGATATTTGAGTTATTTACTATTCACTTTTGAAAAGAATAAGGCTTGTATTTTCATTCGTACAGACACAAATCATAGAGGTCTAGGCTACCTTTTTTACATATACCTAGTGCAATGAAATGTTATATGTGTACTTCATAAAAACTTTTTGATAATTATAATGATGCATTTTCCATGGCTAAAATTGTAATTATTTTAAAATTTACTTTCTGAAGTATTTTATATGAGAGACATCATTTTATTTAGGTTTCTTTAAGTTGTAAAGTGTAAGTTTATAATTAAGACTAATAGCATAGCTAGCCTTGGATTCCCAAAGTGTTCACTGCCTAGTGAAAGCAGCATTTTTATAAAAACTCTACTTGTGAGGCCACACCACACTGTCAGTTCTATGTTTTGCTCCTAGTGAGAAAAAACAATGCAACTTATTTTTTCATAGGATACAGTAGGAAACACAATTATTCATGTGGTTAAGAAATATATTCTTAGATTTTCAAATTTCTAGGACTTGTCACAGACCTCAGTATTTATTTCTACTTTTCCCCCAAACTGTCAAAACAAGTTTTAAAAAAATTTGTTTAATCTATATTAAGTCTTCAGATTTCATTTTATTTGATAATAAGATAGATCTAGTGACATATTATATTGTTACATTTTAAGTATTTTATCTCTCCATCTTTTATCTTCATGTCTGCTTCTCTCTCATTCCTGATCTTTGTTAATGACATTGCTACCCTTTCTGTCACTAGAATCTAAACCTTAAAGTCATATTTCACCACTCACTCACCCTCTAACCTCTAAATAATTGAGTGCCAATTTCAGACAATTCCATTTCCTCACCTTCTTTCAGTCTCAACCTCTTATTTCTATTGCAACAGATGGCCACACTCCGAGTCTTCAATAACATTTATGTGGATTTTTGTCATTGTCTTCTAAATATTTTCTATGATTCAAAACTATTTTATGCTGTAAAAAGATGTTTCTTTTTTTTTTTTTTTCCTTTTTGTCTTTTTTCGTGACCGGCAATGGATCGCAAC
>NW_007731920.1:20776-27861 GCF_000696425.1 Galeopterus variegatus
CGGGAACGCCGCCGCGCTCCCAAGCGGCGCACTGTAGCAGTGCGCCACCGGGCCGGCCCAAAAGATGTTTCTTCTTAAGTCAAATACATAATGAAGTAATTCTTTTTCAATAATGTATAATTACTCTCTGTAATATATAATAAAAATACAGTTTTCAACATTTTATTTAAGATATTCAAGAACCTATTTCCAGCCTATCTTTGATGGTTTTTATTCTTTAAAATTACACCTACTGGATGTTTTATTGTAAGCAAAATATGTTACGAAGATTTGTTTTTTGTTTTTAAAAATTTTTATTGTATTTATACATATCTATGGGGTAGAGAGTGCACTGTCAGTATTTGTGTACAGAATGTGATGATCAAATTAATATTATTAGAATGTTCATCACTACAAATTCTAATTACTTTTATGTCTCTTACCCAATTACTCACTATCTCCCCACCCCCTTCTCCTTTCCCACCTTTAGTGACTATAGGTTTGTTCTCTCCTTCTGAAAGTTCAGTGTTTTATAATGGTCTTTCTCTCCTTCCCTCCCCTCCTCTTCTCTCTTTTTCCTCCCACATATGAGTGTGGACATGCAGTATTTCTCTTTCTGTGCTGGCTTATTCACTAAATGTAATTTTCTCCAAGCTCATCCACGTTGCTGTGAATGACAGGATTTCATTGTTTTCATATGAATGAGAAAAGCAGGAAAAATTTTTTTTTTTTTTTTTTGACCAGTAAGGGGATCGCAAACCTTGGCATGGTGTCGCCCACACCGCGCTCAGCCAGTGAGCGCACCGGCCATCCCTATATAGGATCCGAACCTGTTGCCTCGGCACTCCCAGTGCTGCTGCGCTCCCAGCACCGCACTCTTCCGAGTGAGCCATGGGGTCGGCCCCATATTATATATATTTTTATAAAACATGATTTTAATCAAAGAATAGTGTAGCTTGTGTAATGATCACAAATGATCACTATAAGGTGCAGACATTTTAAAAATGATTTTTATCTTGCAAATCACATTTTCCAAGAAGTATATTTTATGTTTACATTTATTGCCATATGAAAAAATAGGTTGTTAATTACATGTTGAGTTTTTAGTACTTGAACATCTGACTTGTTTCTTGAGTTGCTAATTTTGTGTCAGCTCTTGAAATATTTCAGTTTTCACAGCATTGATCAACATAAAGTTTGTGAAACAGTTCTTTACAGAAGAGCAAACAAGTGTTTTGTTTCCTATGCATTCACATATTAGTTTTTTTTTCAATTATCTGTAGAGCTAACAAAATCTTATTTGTACATAATAAAATTTTGGAGTTAAGAGTTGAACCTTAGAATATTTATTGGTAATGCTCATGTGTTCTGTTATTCATAGGAGTCGAAAATCATGAATGATTTTTATTCTTCATATATCATTTTAATACCTGTTTGCTTATTGTTTGTTTCATTTTATTTTTGATTTGTGGTTGCTTATAACTTTTTTTTATCCTTATGATTAAAAATTTTTGTAAAAGGTGTTTGGCCATGGATCACTTTTACTTGAATTTGTATGAATCAGGGAGGGTTTTTAGTTCCCTGTATCTCTCTTGCTTTTATTTTTCTTTTGTCCTCTGACTATCAATAGATGATCTAACTTTTTCCTCTAAAAAAATTACTCATAGGTATTTGTTTTTTAATATGTGAATGATACCCAAAGTCTGATATGCCTTTGTATATAACATGGAAAGCAATATGGCTACTCATTTTCTATTGCCTGTGATTAAAGTGAATAATCAGATACGTCTAACATAATACTTCGTGTATGAAAGTTGTCCATGTTTATTAATGTACTTTTAACCACTTTTTCATTTTAATTAAACACATCTGAGCATATTTTCATTCACAATCACAGAGGTATTTAAAACATGTTTATATTTGTAAAGATTCTCTAATTATTACCTGAGAAAATGGCTCAGCATACCTTGGAACTTTCTACTATAAGAAAATGAGAAATATTCCTCTTGACTAAATGATACTTTAAAATAACAGCTAAAAAAACTACCTTAATACAGAGCATGAGTGGATATAGAAGAGTGGATACAAAAAGTGCACATGTGCAAATTGTCCCCTAACTTCTAAAGCTAACTTTGTCACTATTACTCACATACTGCTAATTGAGTCATCCTATATTGAGTTTCAAGTTTCTCATCTTTAAAAAAAAGGTGGGAGATATTGTAAGGATTTTTAAATGTTAACACTTAACCAAGAAGTATCTTTAAATTTTTAAAATTGGATTTGACTGCCCATTACTCTCACTTTTTATGTTTTCTGCTACCTGCCATTGAAACATGAATATTTTTTTGTCAGAAAATTAGCATATGTAGTTCTTTCTTTCTTTCTTTATTTTTTTCATTTACCTCATATGTTTGATATTACTTGCTGGACTTCTCTAAAAATTTTTTCTTTTTTTTTCAAATTCAAATTTTAGAGTTGTCTCCATTCACTTCTTGACAAGCTATCTTGCAATTTATGAAATACACATAGGCTGGACTTTGGTCAAGATACTACAGAATAGTGAATAAGAAAAAAAGAGTTAGTGTAAATGATACTTAAGTTTTTTAAAATGGAGAAATCATACACTTCTAAAATTTAAATTTGTCTATTTAGTTCTTCAGCATTGTAAAAATTTACTCCAGAAATGTGTTTTCCTCTTCCCTACTTTGACATCCGAATGTTTCATCCAGACAGGGATATCTTAAGCAAATACGAAGTATTTCTGTCATTCTATTTCTGTCACACAAAAAATAAGCGCCTTTTGTTTTAGCTAACTTGGTTTATGTTCTTTTGTCTCAAAACTGCTAGCCTTGATCTAGTAAAGATAACATTGTAACACACTAGTAGTTTTATGATTATTAAAATAGGAAACATTTTATGGACTATTCAAATGTAAGTTACTCCCTTTTTCTCATTAGCCAGAATTTTATTGAAAATTGAGCAAGAACTTGCCCCAGAACTTTACATCAAAAATTTTTATTAACTGAAATTGGTAGATAGTAATTATATACAAGCAAGATGTAAACAATAAATAAGCATCACATTTGCTCGACTGGCATACAGTACAAAACATAGTGACCAAAACTTTAAAATGTCTGGCAAACAGGGTCTCCTTGAAAGACACAAAATTTAATCAAACTTGCTTATTTTGGTTTTCTTATTAAAATTGTTATAAAAATACCTCTGCCATTGGTAGTCATTATTCTGTGTGCTTCTATATCTGCTGTATCTTGTACTGATAATAAATCTGAATCTATGCTGTAAAGTAGTATTCAGCTGGACTCCAGGACAGGAATTATTGTTATATATCTGGATGTTTAATGATTGACGAACCTGACACTCTTCTCTGAACCAATTTTAGAACTGAGTTGATGGCTCTACTACTGGAGCTAACACCTCAGGGCACAGATGGCACTTTCTCTCCCAAGTTTCCACATATTAGGAGCAAGGTGCAGATCTGTCATTTGCAGAAAGAGAGATTTCCCTGTCCTCCCAAGTAAGGTTGCAGTGGCTTCTTTATAAATCTTCAATAGGTTATATTTTCATATTTATACTTTATTAGTATGTATACAGGTTTTTTAATGACATAATTTATCATTGATGAGTTTATATGGCTTTTGAAGATTGGCTTCAAAGTACCTCCCAAGTAAGGTTGCAGTGGCTTCTTTATAAATCTTCAATAGGTTATATTTTCATATTTACACTTTATTAGTATGTATACAGGTTTTTTAATGACATAATTTATCATTGATGAGTTTATATGGCTTTTGAAGATTGGCTTCAAAGTACTTTTAAAAAAAAATTAATGTGATTTCATTACATAATGCAATTTCCATAGATTAGATTATTTATAAAAATTGTTCATGTACTCGACTACAAAGCATAACTTATTAGATGGGGAAAATGCACAGCATAGTTAACAATATTTTCAATGTATAGCTGAAAATTGGTAATGAGTATTATTTAAAAAAGTTATCTCCTTGAAAACAGAATAAAAACATTTAGCTTTTTAAGCAACTATTGAGTCAAAATGAAATAAAAAGCAAAATTAAAATTATTCAGAAATTCAATGGAGTGATTACAGATTAAACATGGCAAAACCCCACTCAAAGAAAAATGTACATTCTTTTTTATTTATTTTTTTTACTTTACAGACAAATAAAAGAATGAAACAAATGGGGATATATCAATGAAATATGTAAATAATCTTAAGTTTTAAATTTAAAAAATAGAAAAAGAATAGCAAAATGAGAAAAAACATGTGGAAAGGTAGTATTAATAAAATAAGTTTGAAATAATTAAAAACCATGAAAAATAGAATCACGTTAAAAATAAAATAAAATCAAAAGCTGGGTCATACCTAAATTAATAAAATTACAACCCATTGGTAATTTTTCAAAGACTGATTAATATATAATTCACATACAATATAATTCCTTCATTTAAAGTATAAAATTCAAAGTATAAAAGCCTGTACAAATGTTGCCACAGACTAATTTTAGAACATTTTCTTTCCCTCTAATAAAAACTCTATATACATTAAAATTCACTTCCCATTCTGTCCTGTCCTCCAGGCCTAGAAAACCACTAATCTCTTCTCAGTCCCTACAGATTTGCCTATTCTAGACATGTAATATAAATGGAATCATGCGATATGAAGTCTTTAATGACTGGATTCTTTCACCTACATAAAGTCTTCAAAGTTCATCTACTGATATGATCATAGTTTGTCTTCTCATAGCATACTAACATAATGAATTACATTAATTGATTTTCAAATATTAAACTAACATTGAATACTATCCTACTTGGTTGTTGTGTATATTTCTTTTTATAAATTCTTGTAATTAATTTGCCAATATTTTTTTGAGTATTTCTGCATCTATGTTCAAGAGGGATATTGGTTTGTGGTTCTTCTTTCTTGTAATATCTTTGTCTGGTTTTGGTATATGATAGCCTGTTAGAATGAGTTAGGGGGCATTATCTTGACTTCTATTATCTGGAAGAGATTGTAGAGAATCATAAATTATACGTCTTAACTAATTAGTAGTACTTCAGATTTACACAGACTTAGTTCCAGTAAAATATAGAAAATTCACTCCTATATAGCTNTTTTAAAAAAAAATTAATGTGATTTCATTACATAATGCAATTTCCATAGATTAGATTATTTATAAAAATTGTTCATGTACTCGACTACAAAGCATAACTTATTAGATGGGGAAAATGCACAGCATAGTTAACAATATTTTCAATGTATAGCTGAAAATTGGTAATGAGTATTATTTAAAAAAGTTATCTCCTTGAAAACAGAATAAAAACATTTAGCTTTTTAAGCAACTATTGAGTCAAAATGAAATAAAAAGCAAAATTAAAATTATTCAGAAATTCAATGGAGTGATTACAGATTAAACATGGCAAAACCCCACTCAAAGAAAAATGTACATTCTTTTTTATTTATTTTTTTTACTTTACAGACAAATAAAAGAATGAAACAAATGGGGATATATCAATGAAATATGTAAATAATCTTAAGTTTTAAATTTAAAAAATAGAAAAAGAATAGCAAAATGAGAAAAAACATGTGGAAAGGTAGTATTAATAAAATAAGTTTGAAATAATTAAAAACCATGAAAAATAGAATCACGTTAAAAATAAAATAAAATCAAAAGCTGGGTCATACCTAAATTAATAAAATTACAACCCATTGGTAATTTTTCAAAGACTGATTAATATATAATTCACATACAATATAATTCCTTCATTTAAAGTATAAAATTCAAAGTATAAAAGCCTGTACAAATGTTGCCACAGACTAATTTTAGAACATTTTCTTTCCCTCTAATAAAAACTCTATATACATTAAAATTCACTTCCCATTCTGTCCTGTCCTCCAGGCCTAGAAAACCACTAATCTCTTCTCAGTCTCTACAGATTTGCCTATTCTAGACATGTAATATAAATGGAATCATGCGATATGAAGTCTTTAATGACTGGATTCTTTCACCTACATAAAGTCTTCAAAGTTCATCTACTGATATGATCATAGTTTGTCTTCTCATAGCATACTAACATAATGAATTACATTAATTGATTTTCAAATATTAAACTAACATTGAATACTATCCTACTTGGTTGTTGTGTATATTTCTTTTTATAAATTCTTGTAATTAATTTGCCAATATTTTTTTGAGTATTTCTGCATCTATGTTCAAGAGGGATATTGGTTTGTGGTTCTTCTTTCTTGTAATATCTTTGTCTGGTTTTGGTATATGATAGCCTGTTAGAATGAGTTAGGGGGCATTATCTTGACTTCTATTATCTGGAAGAGATTGTAGAGAATCATAAATTATACGTCTTAACTAATTAGTAGTACTTCAGATTTACACAGACTTAGTTCCAGTAAAATATAGAAAATTCACTCCTATATAGCTCCATCTCCTTGGCTGTTTTGTGCTATTACTGTTATACGTATTATGTCTATTTGAGTTACAAACCCAGTGGCAAATTGTTAGGATTATTACTTTATATAAATGTATTTTTTTAAAGATGTCAGAAGATAACTTTAAAGGATAGCTTTGGGAGATGTGAGATTGTTGATTGGGAGTTCTTTTTCATTAATTTTTCACCTCTTTAAATATGTCACCTGACTATCCTTTGGCCTTTATCGTTTCTCCTAAGAACTATTATTCTTAGTGGGGTTCCCTTGGATGTGAGGAGTCATTTTTCTCTTGTTGCTTTCTCTTTGTTCGGCTTTCAACATTTTGACTATGATATGTCTGATTGTAGATCTCTTCACATTCATTTTAGTTGGAGTTTTTTGAGATTCATGGTTGTGTAGGTTAATGTGTTTTTTATCAAGTTTTTCAAGTTTTTAGCCATTATTTATTTAAATATTTATCTGACCCTTTCTCTCTCTCCTCTCCTTTGATACTAACATTATGTACATGTTGGTGTACTTAATGGTGTCCCATATTTCTTCAAGTTTGCTTTCATCCCCACCCCTCATTCCCACCACTGGTCTTCAGATTGCATAATCTCTATTCATTTATCTTTAACTTCAATGA
>NW_007731920.1:28770-43487 GCF_000696425.1 Galeopterus variegatus
TGTTGAAGACTGGACATTTTAGAAAATATACTGTAGTAACTATGGATGCTGACTTTCCTCATGAAGTGGTTGATATTGTTTGTTTGCTTGTGTATATAATGACTTGGCTGAACAGTTTTCATGAAATAAAATTCTGCGATGTGCAATTTCTGATGTTCCTGTTTCAATTTTTCTCATCTTTATTTTTTATGTCTCAGCCCGGCTCTCTAGAGGTTACTTCTGTGTCATCATAAGTTACGTAGTGGTTAAAGGTTGTGCTTATGTCCCTTCAGCCTGTCATAGTTTTACCTTTTACACAGTTAGTTGTGTGTGTGCTTTAAGTTTTTGTCATAGTTTAGAAAGTTCACTTTTTTGCCCTAAGCTACTATGTGTTTTGTGTCTGTTTCTTTGTTTTTTGTAGCTTGGGGTTTCTATTTCTGCCTTTTCCTGAGAGAGTGCAACCTTGGGCATACACACAGTCTTCCAGACTATCAGGAATGACTATGATACTTTTTTAAGCTTTGCTTCCTTGGAGTCACCTCTAAGTCAGTGTAGTTTATGTTCACTCAATGTTTGGTCAGAGGTTATTTTCAAGTTCCTTGTGCTGTAAGGCTCCAGCCCTGTGTGGATTGGTTGTGTACAGATTGTAAGAGTTTAAAAAAAGTCACCTCCCTTGAAGTTGCCGGCATAGATTTTCAGAGGTCTCATTAATAAATGGTATCCATACCTTTTCCTTAAGCAGTTTCTACTAAAGCTATGATGATTACTTTTGGACAACACAGGTCTCAATGACATCTTTGTCAGAAATCAGTAAAAAAAAAGTCACCTCCCTTGAAGTTGCCGGCAAAGATTTTCAGAGGTCTCATTAATAAATGGTATCCATACCTTTTCCTTAAGCAGTTTCTACTGAAGCTATGATGATTACTTTTGGACAACACAGGTCTCAATGACATCTTTGTCAGAAATCAGTAGAATTATAAATGCTCACTAATACCTGATTGTTGAATATTTTGTTATGTTAATAACTTTATAGCTACAAGAAAGTATCATCATTTTGCCTTAATTAATTTTCCCAAATTACAAGCATTTAATTACTATGAGAGAAAAAAAAAACAAAACCTTAATGTCATAATTAGAGTGTTATACTGTATAAACATAAGACTATAGAAAACTCATTACATTGTGCATGTATTTTTTTATTTCCCCTTGGTCTGGAGAAAATTTTATCCTAGAAGCAGTTTGAGTCCAGACATTTCAAACCATTAATCTAAGGTAAGTACCCACATGAGGCTTGCATTTGATATCTATTAAATCACTCTGGCAAGTGCTTGTCAGTGATTATTAAGTAATTCATTCATAGCAGCTAATATGACGGAAAACCAGATACCGTTTTAGGTACTTGGGATACATAAATAATAAAACACAAAAATATTCAACTATGTGGAAGTTCTATTCTACTGTATAATAAAAAGAAAACAAAATATATAAGTATATTATATAATGTATAAAATGTGATAGTTGCTAAAAAAATAGAGCTTGTTAGGAGAGTTGAGACAGTGTGAGGATAAACATGTTCAATTATATATTGAAAGGACTAGGTAGGCTTCCATCACACTCCTTTTTTTCTAAAGGTGACACTTTAGAAAAAAAAAGAAAGTGAGGATTTTTTTTAACCCACTGTGCTTGAGAGCATGTATAATGAGGACATGATCCCTGACATCACAGAGTAAACTTAGGTAATAATTGTTCTTTACAAAGTAATATTCTGTGTGTGTATGCACACACACACACACAAACTTGTATGACTATGTACGCATATGCAGATATATGTAGTTATATGCTAATATGTACATATGCATTTTCAATGTTCTGGAGCATGTGCAGGTGTTTGAAGAGCAATGAGAAGTCAGGTGAGATGGAGCAGAGCCAACTGAGGGAAGAGTCGTAGAAGGTTAGGTCAGGGAGAAGAAATGGACAGAAAGCAGATTATAGACCATTATAATGACTTCGACTTTTACTGTAATTGAAATTCAAGAAAAACATAGAAGCTGTCATCAGAGGAGAGGAAATGATAACAACAATAACAATGTATAATATAGAAATATGATGATGATGATTTAGTTTTTGTTGACTTTGATGTTCCCAAGCAGCCTGTTCCACCTGGTTTACGTCTGGTTATAAAATCATTTCATTTAATTGAGGCTACATTGACTTCCCAGGGCTTGTCCTGTACCTAACTTTCTTATTTTCTTTGGAGTCACAGAAATAAAAACAAATTTCTCATCTCTGTGATAACTTTTTAAGTACGTGAATAAGCTTTCTCTTAGTATTCTCTTTTCTAGGCCAATGTCTACACTTTCCTTTAGATAACTAACAATAGCCTAAAAAGTATCAATTAATTCCACTATCTTTCCAGATGCAACTCCCTGATATCAATTCACTTATGCTATATTATAATTATTATTTTCAGGGAAAAATAATAAATACAAACTTTTATGTAATGCTCCCCATGTGTCAAGCACTGTGCTTGAGGTTGTGAATAATGATGACATGATCCCTGACTTCACAGAGTAAAGTTTAGTAGTAATTGTGCTTTATGAAGTCATAGTCTGTGTACGTATGCGCACACACACACTCTTAGGTGAGTATGCGTGCATATGCTAATATATATACATATATGCTAATATAAACATATGAATCACTGCTGTTGAAACTTTTATAAATATATATAGATGCTTGTGTGTGTATACTTATATGTGTATATGTATAAGATTATATAAGTAAAAAATATATATAGACCAGTGCATATGTTTAATATCACTCTCTATATTAAACTTTTATGAATATTTATTTATATATGTATATATAGGTATACACACACAAACACATACATGCATAACTCTACATCCTAGACTTGTAATTATTTTCATTAGGACTAATAGCCTCTTACATGATATTTATGGTTTATATATTCTGGATTATTTTTTTCTTTTTTACCACCACATGTTCATCCTTGTGCTATCTTTTTTATTTGCTCAACTATTTATCTATTATTTATTTTTGTGCTGACACATATAAATTACTCTGGTCCACCTCTTTCATTTCAGCTGCTTCAGTTCATAGGAGTTCTGTTTTCCATTTTCTTCCCTTTCATATTTGACTTCTAAATTTTGCCTTATCAGTTGACATGCCATTGCTTTTATATCCCTGCCTTTCTGTATCAATGAGCATTTAAAAGATGACCAATGTTTAGAATTTTAAATCTTTTACTAATTTTAAAATTTTTATTTAATTATTTCTTTTATTGGGTATGCATATTCATGAGGTACAAAGCTGACCATCACTGCTTCTACCCAAGATGTGATACCCAGATCAATACTATCAACATGCCCATTACCACAAATTCTGATGATTACCTATGTCTGTATCCAATTAATCCCCCATCTCCCGCCTCCTCCCCATTCCCCCACCCCATTCTGCAACCCTAGGTATGCTCGCTCTCTCTGCAAGTCCAGTACACCACTGTGGTCTTTATTCCTTTCCTTCTATCTCTCTTAGTTCCCACATATGAGTGAAGACATGCTATTTTTCCCTCTGTGCCTGGCTTATTTCACTCAACATAATTTTCTCCAAGCTCATTCATGCTGCTGAAATGGCAGAATTTCATTCTTTTTAATGGCAGAGTAGTAGTATTCCATGGTGTATATACACCACATTTTCCTTATCCAGTCATCTGTCGATGGACATTTAGTTTGGTTCCATATCTTGGCTATTGTAAATAGAACGGCGATGAACATGGTAGTGCAGATATCCCTTCAATATGATGACTTCCACTCCTTTGGGTACATACCTAGAAGTGGGATTGCTGGATCATATGGTAGATCTACCTGTAGTTATTGATAAACCTCCATACTGTTTTCCATAGTGGTTGTACTAATTAACAGTCCCACCAACAGTGTAGGAGCATTCCCTTCTCTCCACATCTTCTCCAGCATGTGTTATTCTCTGTCTTTTTGATTATAGCCAGTCTAACTGGGGTGAGGTTATATCTCAATGTGGTTTTTTTGTTTGTTTGTTTGGGGTTTTTTGTTTGTTTGTTTTATTAAGAATATTCATGAGATATAAAGCTAATTGTCACCCCTTCTGCTCATGATGTGAGGGCCAGGTTCACATTGTGGGCATATGCCTTACCAGAATCATCCCCCAACCTCCCTCCCTCTCCTGCTCTCCCCCTCACTCTACTATGTAGCCCTAGGAATGTGCTCTACCTCTGTAAGTCCATGGTACTACTGTGGTCTTTCTTTCTTTCCTTCCTTTCTCTCTTAGTTCCCACATATGAGTGAGCACATGTGGTATTTATCCCTCTGTGCTTTGCTTATTTCACTCAGCATAAGTTTCTCCAGGTTCATCCATGTTGTTGCAAATGGGAGAATTTCATTCTTTTTTATGGCAAAGTAGTATTCCATGGTGTATATAATTTGCATTTCCCCAATGATTAGTGATGTTGAGCATTATTTCAAGTGCCTATTATCCATTTGTATGTCTTCCTTAGAAAAAATGTCTAATCAGCTCCTTTGTCCATTTATTAATTGGGTTGTTTGCTTTTTTAATATGTAATTGCTTGAGGTTTTTGTATATTCTGGATATTAATCTCTTGTCAGATGTATAGTTTGGAAATAGTTTCTCCCACTCTGTCAGTTGTCATTACACTCTGTTGATTGTTTCCTTTGCTATACAGAAGCTTTTTAGTTTGATATAGGCCCATTTATGTATTTTTTCTTTCATTGTTTGTGCTTTGGGGCTCTTGTTCATAAAGTCTGTGCCCAGTCCTAGTTCTTGAAGTGTTTCCCCTATGTTTTTCCATAGTAGTTTTATAGTTTCTGGTCTTATACTTAAGTGTTTAATCCATTTTGAGTTCATCTTGGTATGTGGTCAGAGGTGCAGGTCTTGTTTAATTATTTTTCATATGGATATCCAATTTTCCCAGCACCTCTTACTGAAGAAGCAGTCTTTTCCCCAATGTATGTTTTTGTTGCCTTTGTCAAAGATCAATTGGCTGTCAGTCTGTGTGTTTTTTTTTTTTTTTCTGGGTTCTCTACAAAAATCTTCAATGAAATACTAGCAGTCAGAGTACAGTAACACATAAAAAAATTATAAAGTATGATCAAGTGGGATTCCTCCCAGAAATGCAAGGATGGTTCAACTTATGCAAGTCAATAAATGTGATAAATCACATCAACAAAATCAAGGACAAAAACCATATGATTATCTCAATAGATGCTGAAAGAGCATTTCACAAAATTCAACATCCCTTCATGATAAAGACTCTCAACAAATTAGGTATAGAGGGAAAGTATCTCAACACAATAAAAGCCATCTGTGACAAGCCCACCATCAAATCATCCTGAATAAGGAAAAATTGAAAGCTTTTTTTTTTTTTAAGAACAAGAAAAACAAGACATAGATGCCCCCTCTCACCACTGCTATTTAACATAGTACTGGAGGTGCTAGCTAGATCAATAAGGCAAGAGAAAGAAATAAAGGGCATCCAGATTGGAAAATAAGCCAAAATGTCCCTATTTGCAGATGACATGATCCTGTATATAGAAAAACCTAAAGACTCTATCAAAAAACTCCTAGAGCTGAATAACAATTTCAGTAATATTGCAGGACACAAAACCAAAGCCCTCAAATCAGTTGTGTTTCTATTCTCCAGAAAGGAGCTAAAAGAAAGACAAATCAAGAAAGTAAGCACATTTACAATAGTCACTTAATCTAGGAGGTGAAAGAGCTCTACAATGAGAACTACAACTACTGAAAGAAATTAAAGAAGCCACAAAAAGATGAAAAGACATTCCATGTTCTTGGATTGGAAAAATTAACACTGTGATAATGTCCTTACTACCTAAAGTGATTTACAGATTTGATGCAATCCCCATCAAAATACCACTGACATTCTCTACAGAAATAGGAAAAACAACCAATCCTAACATTCGTATGGAACAATAAAAGACCCCAGAGTAATCCTGAGCAAAAAGTAAAAAATAAAGCTGGAGGTATAACACTACCTGACTTCAAATTATATTACAAGGCAATAGTAACCAAAACATCATGGTCCTAGAATTGTAAATCTTATACACTTTCTTTTGCTAGCTTTTAGTAGGCCATCAATCTTAGATGAGCTATCTTTCTCATAATGTAACACACAGCTTCTGAACCTGAACTTCATTAGCTTTGTCTATTTGCCTGCCCTCACTCTAAAATGCAGTTTTTGACAATTATAGGCATTGTGTTTACTTTAATCTCACAATTCTATAGTGCCTGGATATTATTGTATGAACAATTTTTATTAGCAAATTAAAAATTCTACCTCTTGGCAGCCAATGTTTAAATATATATCTATTTACATCAACTATTACTATTTTTTAGTAAATATATTATAAATTCATATCTTGATTTTGCATATGCATGCTCCCAATTATTTAACACAGAATATTTTACATAGTAATTATCTATTTATGTATTTTTCTCCTCCTCTTGTTTCAAATTATTTATTAAATAAATTCAAATTACCTCAGTAATATCATTCATTCTTCCCAATGCAATATATGAAAATCCCAATGGACTCTACAGATGGACCCTACATTTTCTCTTTTGTTTGAATTTAGATTGAGCATTATGATAATTATTAACAATAAAATTATGTAATTAAATATGTAGAATAAAAGATCCAAAAATGTTTTAATGGATATTGTACCTTTTAAAAAAATTTTCTTTAAACAACACCAGCATTAGGATAATCCATATTTTAACACTATGCAAATATCACTACATGTTCAAATTTAAATTCTATTTAGAAGATAAATAACTAAGGTCCGTAAGACAATAATCTCAGTAAAATTATTATGTTTGTAAATATATGTTTTTACTCATTCAATTTTGTTTCCTCAAGAACTTACATAATGTTACATAAACTTTTACTTAGAATTTTTAAGGAAAATCCAGGTATTTATCTCATCTTGTTTAAAGAGAAAGTGGATGCTATGACATTTTACAGTTAAATCTGATGCCACTTTCCTTGGCCTTATGTGAACTTTTGGTAATAAATTTGGAAAAGAATTCTATCCCCTGAGAATTTAATACAAAAATTATTTTGTCAGATAACAAAGGGGCTGGCCGGTGAGCTCAGCTGGTTAGAACGCAGCCTTATAACACCAAGCTCATGGGTTCAGATACCTGTACCTACTAGCTGCCCCCAAAACAAAAACATATACAAATGAACAAAGAGATAATGACATAGTATTTTAGATATATTGAGCCTTAAATTCTACCTCATGAAAACAAAAAAAGTGAAATAAAACTACCATAGTAGATATCTCTTAATGTTTAGTAATAAGTACCAAGTTCTGATGTTCTTAATGGTTATTAAGGATACTGACTATATATGGTCATTATGTTATCTAGTTCACTGGAGATATGGTGTTTTAAGTCTTCCTCTACATAATGAAGAGTATTTCAAAACAATTAAATGATATGCAAAATCATTACATTAATATTATGTCTATTGTGAAATGAGGAACATCATGAGACTATGATCTCATAAAGTCGTGAGTGTGAAAACATGTGCATTCTAGCTCAGAGAGGTTAGCTTTGAAAATCAGTAAGCCTTAATCTATGTTCATAGCAAAGTGTTGTGGTAGAGTTGTAAGTGTACCATTTTTTATAAATGTATGAGTCTGTCACAATAGAATGATAAGTACAGGTGACAATCACAGAAAAATATGTAATAAAAATGGAAGTGTGTGACAATAAAAGCATATTTAATATAAGAAAGGAATGAAATAGCCACATTTATTTTTCTACATGAATGGAATAAAGTATTGGGACTTTGCAAATAGCTGTTGCTTATAGTTTATGGTTGTTAAATGATGCTATTCCCTATGATAATTTATTACATATGTTTTTAGAAACCTTAAGTGTAAATCTAACTACTGCTTTTAAATATGCAGAAATGTTTATCATAAGCTATCCATTTTAGCATATTATTGAAAAACTTTTTTTTTCTCCAAGAAACAATTTTTTTTCTTGACCTGAAATATTTCTTTAATTTTGAATTATGGGGGAAACACATTAAGGCAATATAACTTTAAAGTGAAATAAAATTTTTATCAGTAATAGCTATATTTTATAATGTTTATCTTTTGAATTATCCATGGAGTCCTAGAATTTAAGGGTTGGAAAGGGCATTTAAGGGTTGGAAGGGGCATTAGAGAGTACCTATTTGAGTAAAGTATTTAATCCCAGCTATGCTATCTCTAGGAGAAAAAAAAAAGAGCCTTAATGCTGTTTTAAAAATCACAAACAAGATATATGCTGAGGCAAAGAACTATCATTATAAAATAATATAAATATTACATAGTATATTTTTGCATGTTATATATGCATATATTATGTATACTATAACTATATGTGTATATTTAGTATGTACTATTCTATGTGTTATAGCATATATAAATATAGTACACATTACTGTGATGATAAAGTAGCAATAACAAAGGTACAGTATCATTAAGTTAATTTTTCAAACTTCATGTGTAAAACCTTAGCATAAAACCTAAGACTCTTGACTGGAAGAAGGACCCAAATCAAGAATCATTTTTCTGTTTTCTTTCTTTTTAAAACGTAATTTAATTTAATTGGTTATGTTTCCATGTATCAACACTTATTATTCTCTAACCTTGATGGAGCTATATGTACATCTCAGTAAATTCAAGCACGTTTATGATCCAGTAATACTTTTATTTTCTGTTTCTAGCTTTCATGAAGACATCTGCCTCCATGCCCTCATCTTTCAAGCCAGATTGAGAGACTGATTGACCACCTTGCCTGCTCTTCAACAGCCATCTTGACACTTCCTATAGAATCAACCTGAAAATTCCTCTCAGAAATTCTCTCGGCTGCTCCTCTGTTCTGATTCACCTGGTCCCTCCCTCTTTCTATATTTAGTTCTTTATTTTGGAGAACATCCATCCTCCAGTAGCTTCCTGTGGTACATGGAAAGAAACATTTTGAGACCTTGCACATTTCATAAAAGTCTTCTTTTATCTGCATATTTTATAAACAATGTTGCTGGACATAGAATTTTTGGTTGGACCTCACTTTCCCTCAGACATTTGAAGGCTTTGCTCTGTTTTGTCTTTTAGCTTCCACCGCTGCTGTTGCAAAGTCCAAATGATAGTCTGGCTATCGATTCTATGGATAGGACCTCTTTTGTCTCTTTAGAAACTTTTACAACCATCTCTTTATTCATGGTTTCCTAAATGTTTAGGGTAATTTATTTTGGAGTGATTTTTTTTTTTTTCATTTGTTTTATTAACACAGGAGTTCTTAAAACTAGAAATTTCCGAGCTAATGTTCTTAGAGATTTTCTGGAGTATTTTCCTTTAATACTTTTCTTCCCTCACTTTTCCTTTTCTCTCTTTCTTCAACTTCTACTACTCATATATTCTACCCTCTTCTTTGATCATATAATCTTGCAATCTTTTCTCCCTTATACTTTTTGACCTTGTGTTTTTGTTCTATGTTTTATAAGATTTTCTTAACTTTAATATTATAATCTTTCTATTCATTTCCTCTTGAGTTATACTTTTAACTGACAAGAGCACTTTGAACACTTTTTGTTTTTTGAAAATTCCTTTGTATAGAATTGTTTAATCTGATTTAATTGATACTATATATTTTACCTATCTAAGGATATTACTTATAGATCATTTGAAAATTTTTGTTCTTTGTTCCTGTTTCCCCTGAAATTTCTTTGTATTTCTGTCTTTCATGATAGATAACTTTCTCTATTGCTGGTGATCCTTGCCTATTCCCTCTTATAGTTTTAATCAATCTCCAACCAGAAAACTGAAATGCTTTAATTATTTAAGGGAGTTAGTTACACAGATAGTGGAATGTCTGATAATGCAATCATGAAACAGTTCCTCACTCTGGCTGAATCCAGCCAAGTCAGTCAGCATAGGGACCTGGGAAATGCAGTCTTTGGGGATCAGAATATGGAGTAACAGTTAGAGTTAGGCCCTGGAAATGGCAAGGAATTAATTTGAGGGCAAATATTTGTAGGACTAGCACACATATTTAAAAAAAAAAAAAATTGTGAAAAACTGATGGGAAGCTCTCTAGTACATGGGTGAGACTTTTGTCTACTGTAGGGTTCATTGTTTGCTGATTTGATGTTAACCAAGAATTTGAGTTGATATCCCCAAAATGGAATGGCCAACAAATCTTTTTCATTTTGATAATCCACATCTCTAGAGGGGACTCTCTCAACCTCCTTCTAGGGGTGCATAAGCTTAGCTGGATACCGAGTGCGAAAGGATCTATCTACTCCTCAGCAGATGTTCACTCAATTATACAGCCTTCTGCCTCTTTCCTAAACCCCACACAATTTTGTGTCTGGCTTCCTTTCTGGGCCCCATCTGTGAGGAGTATGTGTTACAAGGCTGCTCACACAGGAATCCGAGACCAACATTGGTATTACCGATCTTTATTAGTTAACAGCTCTTTTTGGTATTACAGCTCCTTTTGGTGTTACAGCACTTTACTGCTTGCGAGCAAGGAGAGCACAAGCATCAGGCTAGTGTCTTCCCAAATGAAGGAAAGGAGCAGGCTTATATAGTCAAAACTTCCTGCCCAAGTTCTCATTTAGGTCCTCTTATGCAAATGATGGATGCAAGCCTGTTAATTCGGATTGGTTGGCTATGAGACATAGCTCATTGGCCAGTTCTGGAGCCAACTTTGCATTCATCCCTTACGCCAGCACGAAACCACTGTTACCTTTCGTTAGCACACGATGCAGGAAGCAAGCTAGGTTACAGAAGCCAAAGTTCATAATTAAGACAGCCAAGCATTAAATTTCTAAAACAGTTTCTCCAGCAGAAGATGGCATGTTTAACAATCAGAAAATGCTCAGGGTTCAATGAATCATATGTTTCTTGTCTTCGATTAGCTTAGAGGAAGAATAGGATATGGCTGAGTGATTTAGTAGGACAGAGATGGATTTTCAATCTCCTTATACAGGTTTTCAATCATTCTTCCTGTTTTTACACCTAATTCTGCCCTTACATTTGGGGATGATTCCAATTAGTAATCATTTCTGTGGTTCCAAAAACACAAACAGGATACTTGTTTAAATCTCTCTCTATAAACAGATGGCTTTTGTCATTAACACAACTATTACCCATTCATTCACTTTCCATCTTACAAAATTGTGTTTCCTTCTCTCATTTGTTCTTGGTTTCTCAAAATTCTTGTGGATTTATAACTCTTTGTTCCTTTTGTTTCATTTTAGTGAGAATTCAAGAAGGAATAGAGATAAACATGAATATTAAATATCTGTGTTTTTTATCTTAAGGACAGATTAAATAATACTGCACAGACTTCTGGTCAAGATGGCAGAATAGACAGTCCCCAGCGTCACTCTCTCCCACAAATCAACAAATTTACAACTATAAAAATGTAACAACAGCCAAGCTGGGGATGCTGTGGCTCAGGGGAAGAAGAGGAGAGACCTACGGAGTTCATTAAGGGGAAGAAGCCACAATGAGAGAAAGAAAAAAACGCTTGGAGCATTTCAGGCTGTGGCTGCTTTATGGCTGGAACTGCTGAGTGCATGGAGAAGGAGCCAGCAGAAGCTGCAGCTGTGCCCTATGGATGGAGTTGCTTAGAGGCGGCAGGGGAGAAGAGGGCCTTGGTGGCCCCCAGGACAGCAAGACCACTAACATGGTTCCTGTGGACCCATGCAAGAGTGAAGAGCCAGAACAGCTGAAAAAGCGGAGCCATTCAGAGGCCGGTGAGTCATTGCAAAGGACCAGTTCAGGGCCCATCCTATGGGAAGTGTTTGGAGCATGGGTAGGGGGAAGATGGGCCCTCCAGGAGAACACTGGGACACAGCAAGGACAGCCAATTTGCCCCCAATCAGCACAGGACCCTTCAGAGGAGTCTGGTTGGGAATGCAGAATTGCATGGGGTGCAGTTTGATGAAAAGATTCAGACCCAGATCAGTGTTTCTATACAACCCAGGTGCACCCAGTTTCTGGAGAGCCGGAAGTACCTATAAGTTCAACCATTAAACCCTGAGCTGCACAAAAACCCTCCCTAGGGAAACAGCAGCAAAGCAGCAATTTAGCTCAACCAGAGAGCTCAAGTACTGGTTCCCACAAGAAGTTCACTTGTTGTAGAAGTAAGCAAAGGACAAAAAGTTAGTTCCCTCCCAGGCACAGCACCAGCTCCTCAGGCCCGTGAGAGGACCTGAGGCATAGAGCCAGGGACACCACCAGCGCCTTGGGGCTCCAACCAGGGCATGGGCCCAGGGCATGGATCTGGGGACCAGACACCCTGCCCACATCTAGACACACCACTAGCACCTTTGGGCCCCACCTGGGGACCTAGAACATTGAGCCAGGGACCAGACCTCTGCCCACAGCCAGGCACACTGCCAGCGCCAAGGAGCATGCCAAAAACATCACCTCCATGTTGGTGGCCCACCACAGCCACCACAGTAACCACAGCTGCTGTGAAAATGGAGCCCATTCCAGAGTGACAGAAGCAGCATCTGCTCTATGAGAAAATTGGGAGACCTGAACACACCTTTCAGCATTGGACAAATCATCTAGGCAACAAATCAACAGAGTAACCATTACTCTTAGAGGGAGAGAAGAAATCTAGGGTTATCAGTGGTGAGAGTAGGGAAGGAGAGGGGGATAGGGAGAGATTGGACAAGGGGCATAAAGAATAAGTACAATCCGTAACAATATACATGCCAGTAATATTGATTTGATAAACTTATGTGAACATCGAATCCCAATAATATGTATAAATCAATCATGATTCAATAAAAAAATAAATAGATTGATCAATAAATAAATAATTGCACAGGTAAAAAATTTAATGAATAGGATATTCATTAAATATCAGTGACGGTAGTGCTTTAAAAGCAAAAGAAAGGCCTTAACAAGCTTCTTAATATTTCATAACCACATTGTATATGTTTATTTCACTCAAAATTTTCATACAACTTTCATTTTTAATGTTCATCTTCTGATCATATTTCTATGTCAGGATTGTAATTGTCCTACCCAGAAACTAACATATTGTTTATGTGGAAGTTCTTCTCATTTATTTTAGAATACATAATCATTTCACAAATACTATGGAATGAAGAATAGTGTAAATATTGTATTTTGTGTTAGCCCCTTTAATCTAATGTGTCTGACAGAGAGAATGACCTATTCTGTGGGTGGCTGAGTAATACATTCTATCAGTCTGTATTGTAGTGATTTTCCACTGATGAGACATTCCAAGTAATCTGTTGTCAAGTAGTCTGAGACATTCCAAGTAGTCTGTTATTTCTCATAACAGAGCTGGTTTCTTCTAAGTTTTACTAGAGGAAATTCACATGTCAGTGTTTAAGCAATGCTAGCCAAGCAATTCACACATTCCACATTTGCTTATTTGATTACTAAGAATTATGTATTACTAGCAATGTGTTAAAGCCATAATATAATTTATTTCCCTGCCTTAACTTTGAAGGCGGGCAAACATTCCTTGGATTATATGTTTGATTAATGTGTGACAATAAGTGTAGATATTATGAATTTAGAGGCTAACCAGTTTGAGTATATCACTCTAATATTTGCAAAAAGTAATTGATGCATAGATTTCCCAAAACTTGAATATACATAAATTGTTCACTTAAGCATTGCTCATCAGTGCACTCAGATTTACTGGAGACAGTTTACAGAAAAACAGCATTAGCTTGTATGGGCTTTTTAAAAATTGTCACTCTAACATTTGATATAGTTTGTGAAGAGTAAATTTGATGTTATTTTGAGTGAAAATTAACACCCATATCCAGGTGCCTATGTAGATTTGGAGAAACAGAGTAATTCTTGCTTATCAATTCTTTCTCCTATAATACAAAGGACACTAATACGTTGTCAATCTGAGGACAAAAGCCTTAATCAAGCCCTGCTTGATTAAGTATTTAATGCAAGTAGCAAGAATGACTAGCTTTCCATAGCTGACTGGAAACTTTGCTTCTGACCATGAAAGAGCTCACTAGGACTTGGCATTGGGAGGATGTGTGTTCATTCAAAGGTTTGAAGTCAACTTCCAGAGCCACAGAATACTGTGAGACTTGTGAAAGTAAAGTTAGAGAAAATTGAGAACTTCCTGATTATTTTGAAAATTCTAATAGGGAAAGAAGAGCTAGACAGAGCAATTTGAACATTTCACAATCTCTCATTTTTAACATTTAACTAATTTTATAATTATAGATATAATGTTTTACTCTTTTCCACATTAGATATTGACTACTTACAGATTTAAATGATTTTCAGGCAGTTCAAAGACCCACTGCAAATATATGCAAACAAAGTAGGATTTGCTCAGCACAGATAGCATTTACCTGAGGAGCAGGTATATATAATTTATTTGATTCTCAAAGTGGCATCTATACTATAAATGATTAAAAAGTGAACTTAGAGATTCCCTCCAAAAGAAAGGTAAGAATATTGTAGTTTATCAAATGAGATAATATATCTTGGGTTATGTTAGTTTTGGATATTACATCAGCTTTCTAGGATCAAGATTTATTGATGGGCCGGCCCGGTGGCGCACTGGATAGTGCGCCGCTTGGGAAGCGCGGCGGCGCTCCCGCCCGAGGGTTCGGATCC
>NW_007731920.1:44135-47466 GCF_000696425.1 Galeopterus variegatus
GGGGCAACACTGAGGGTTGTGATCCGTTGCCGGACACGGAAAAAGACAAAAGACAAAAAACAAACAACAACAACAACAAAAAAAAAAGATTTATTGACTAATAGACCAATAAACACTTGTATATTAGTAAATGTGCCATTACTTGAGTGTAGAAAAAAATGTATAATGCAAAGAAGGTATGACAAAATTCCAATTCAAGTTAGAATTTCACTCTTACAAGCAGTCTCATTTTTGGTTTTATCTTACTCTTTAACCTCTATTTTTCTGACATGTGATTTTAAACAAAATATATAGATACTATGAAAATGCATGCCTGGTTTAAATGCAGTTTTATATGGAAGAATATGTCTTAATGTTAATTATATTTTACATAATCAATGGAATAATATGAAATGATCAGAATTTTAAATATATTTAGTTTTGTCTTCCTTAACTAGGGATTATGAACAAAGATGTTCTTGTAGTTGTTTTATACTGTACATGTATTTCCTATTACTGAATAAAATGTGTACCATTAATTATATGCGTTAGAAGAAACAGAACCTGTCCAAAGGGAAGTGTACATATATATATATAACTAATGATCCCCAAGTCAAAAAATTTGATTCTTTATTCAGTATCTCAATGTGAGAGGGATAACCTAGGAAACATAACCATTTTGTTGGCCCTTACACTTTTTCTTAGTATAGATCTCTATACTGTTTACAAGCAGAACTCAAATAATTTGTCTCTAAATGACGATACAGGACTGAAATAATAGGAAACCTATTTTATACACATCTTTGGTCTCTGCCAAGTCTGTAATGATGTACTTTATAATGTAAGAAGTCAAACGAGAAGTAAAAGAAAGGTAAAGCATGATTGTTGCATCATGTCGTGAGCAAACTGCCCTTGAGACATCTTTATTATTCCTTTGAATCAGAATATTTACTCTGGTAACACATAACAAAGTGTTTAAAACAGAACAAACAATTCAATAATATGTGTTGTAACTCCTAGATCAGGGTCTGATTCTTCACAGAAGCAAGTTTATAAAGTCCTAAAAAAGAAGGGAGTGCATTGGGGTTTCAAGTCACACCATGCTAGAGTCTGGTAGACTTTGCACATGTTACTTTACCCTTTGAAATCATAGTTTCTTATCCTTAAATGCAAAATAAAAGTAAAGCTTTTACTCCAACAGAGTTTTTGTAAGGATCAAAGGAAAAATGTATACATAAGTGCTTGCAAATTATAGGTTTAAAAGATAGCCAATGAATAGTATCAATTCCATGTACAGCATTTTTCATTTGTTTAATAATTAAACAGTCATTTAATAATTTCTATTTATATCTACTTAAAATATACTTTCACATTTGTGTCCATAACAATGTGAAGTAGGTTTTATTATAGCTATTTTGCAGATGAAGAAACATACCTAAAGGGGTAACTGATTCAAAATAGCACTTTATGGTTTTAGACCCTGCATTAAAATTTATATTAAGATTTAGTGTTACATTTCTCTTAATAGCATCATTATGTTATGTAAAAAGCTTTTGTAGCCTGGTTTATAAAGTTTATGGAAAAAAACTTTCTAAAGTTTTTCATTTCCCACAAATAGGAAAATAATATTTACTGAGCTACAATGCACCAGTCATTGACACACACCATAAAAATTAAGTGTTTCTAAAAGTTTTATGAGTCTTTTTTTAGAATTGAAAATTTTTTAAAATTAAAATCTTCATAAAGTTTAACAGCATATTAGGCACTGCTCAAGAGAGAATCAGTAAACTAGAATATAGATCTAAATAAACTTCCCAGAAAGTTTTAAAGAGATAGAAAATATGAAAGAAAGGTGAAAAAAGAAATGAGAATCCTTGTTTTTTAAATATGCATTTTAAAGGTGAAATTAAAAAGGAGAATATTTAAATGATTGTCCAAAATCACACAGTGAACTACATTGTAGAACAAAAATATAAACTCAAGTGCTGGGCTGTGAAAGAATCTTCACTCTTGCCTGCATGAAATGTCCTCCATAAATGCTGCAGTTTCTGGCAGGGTGGATTGTGGTGATTTTCTTTGCTTGTTTACTTTAATTTTTAGCCCTTGACAATTCACTTAACAGCTCTGAGCTCCATGTTCTTGCTATTCTTTTCACTTCCCAGGGTTTTTTGTTTTGTCTTGTTTTTAAAATTTGTTTTGAGATAATGTGATCATTTTGCAAAGTATAAATTATATAAACATTTTGTACGACATGTAATGTTGGCATCACAAATATTGTTCACAGAATGATATCAGGAAAACTTAACCTGCTTTTACTTACAACTCTATTTATTATGCTGTTCTCATGTCAATTATACATTTCATAATTTGGTGATGAATAATTAAGGCCACAAAGTAGGATCATTTTCTTCTATATTTAGGTTTAGGTGGTTATTTGTAAAATGAAGCGTCTACATAATTGTCTTTAAGAAAAGAAAATTACATATAACTAATGTACTTTTCCTCAAATGTTTTAATTCAACTTATGAGAGAATCAATTCAAACTTAAATTCAGCACATTGTGAACTACTGTTCTAATTAACAATAGTTAAATGAAATGCAATTTTATGAACTGTAGTTAAATTAACTGTACCTATTATTGTTTTGAATATAAAACAAGAGAAAGCAAATGTTTTTATTTCCAAAGAGAAAGGTAAATAAAATACTTTACAAACTATTTTGACAAGTTCTGCACAAATGAGTGAATTTAGAACACATCGCTTAATACAATAAAATTCTAATTTAATTTTACACTGATCTATTCAGCTACTACTTAAAGATTCCAATGAAGGCTTTTAAATAACTAGGTAGGTTAATAAATTCTCTTCTTTAAACATCTGGCATTTAAATTACCAAATAAAATGGCATACTGTGGTTAATCAAAATTAATTGATTTTGCTAAAGAAATCATGTCTATCTGTAGCAGTTTCTTCATTAACACAAACCTGAAAATAACTAAGACCAATAGATTTTAAGCTACTGTAGCAGTTTTAGAGGTATCACTATTTTCCTTCAGTTCTAAAATATCAAAGAACCTATAAGTTTAATTAGATGGCAGTTGGATTTGAAGATGTTGTATACTTTGAAATATTTTTAAATTAACTTATTATCAATTTTATTCATTCAGCACATCCAATAGGAATTTAAAGACGTTTTTACTTTGAAATATTTTTAAATTAACTTATTATCAATTTTATTCATTCAGCACATCCAATAGGAGTTTAAAGACGTTTTTGGTTTTTTTTTTTTTTATTTTCTACCCTCAACAATTTTAGCATTTAATTCACATTATTTCTTCCAAGTGAAAATACAT
>NW_007731920.1:47488-49334 GCF_000696425.1 Galeopterus variegatus
ACTTTGAAATATTTTTAAATTAACTTATTATCAATTTTATTCATTCAGCACATCCAATAGGAATTTAAAGACGTTTTTTTTTCTACCCTCAACAATTTTAGCATTTAATTCACATTATTTCTTCCAAGTGAAAATACATGCACACATATGCGTGCACACACACACTAATTTAGCACTAGCATGCTTTCTACCCAGTAGGTATTGCTAACCGTTTTCAGGACTGGACATTTATCATAAATTTGTTGTTTTCTAATTTATGCACATTCAATATTTCTTAAAAACTACAATTGTCTCCCTGAAGTAGTATATATAAACAGGTTCAAAATGATGGTCATTTAATTTTAACTTTTCAAAATAATCATTCCTTTGATAATAATTAGTATTTATTATGTATTTATTCCAGGAACTGCTTAGAAGGCTTCACATATAATCTTTAAGACAATCCTTTGTAGAAGGTCACTGTTATACACATTTTACAGGATACCCAGACATACAGCAGTTGGTTGGCTAGCCCAAGACTAAAAAACACCTAAGTGTTTGACCTAGATTCAAACCCAGCGCTCTTGCCCTCCTAATCATAAAACTACTTTTTCAGGAGAAGTGTCTCAGCTTCTGAGATAGGCCCACAATATTGTGTAAAACAATCGTTCAAAAGAGAAAATAAAGATGCCAATTTTATTTCTTTCAACATCATAACTATCTTGATTCCGTGTATACGTTTTTATCATTTTATAAAATCAGAAACCATGAGCATAATTTACTTTTAAATAATGTATTGAATATAATTGAAATTCTCATGGTGTTTCATTTTTATTTAGGAAGACATCTACAAGTTTGCCTTGAGGGTATATTCTGATGGGAGAATATTAAAAGATAATTTAAATCTAGACAGTTTCTATAGCTAAGTGGTCCACCAGTAAGTATATTCTAGGAAAATAATTGATTTAAGACAGCACATTGAAATCTTTGGGAAGGCTGTCAGAACATTTAAAAGCAACAAGCACATACCATTCACTGTACAAATATAGACCTTATTTGCATTTTTCACACCAAAAGAGTTCTTTGAGAGAATTATATAAAAGTATTAAACTGTGCTAAAGAACATTTCCAGAAAAATGCCATTTACTCAACAGAAGAATCTCAGTTTTAAGATGAAATCTTTCCTCCAAAAGTATATTAAGCCTCCCCCTACAGTTATGATGTTGGGATAGAGGCAAAGTTTTCTCCAAGGCTCTATTTGATTTTGCAAACTGATTGCAAAGCCACTAAGCCATGACAACAACAGAAGGAACAGGCTAATCCCTTTATTGCTTTTTTTTTTTTTTTTTTTTAAACTTGGCCAAAGAATTAGAGAAAATGGAGCAAGTCCTTATTTCCACATCTTACAACTACCTTTGCTGTGAAAATATGATTGGCACAGTCAGCAGACAGTGATAAGTCACAGAATATAACTCAAGCTCACAGCTGCAGAGTTTTCTCTGGTTTGGAGCAGTACTCCTCCTAAAGATTGTTAGAAAGTGAGACTTAAAAAAAAAAAAGCAGTAGAAAAGAGAATGCAGGTAACAGAAGCCATACTTTAAATGAATAAAATACCTGTATTTTATTAATCAGTATACTGAAATACAACTATAAAATATGCTCATATCCCAACTCAGACAAAGGAGTCAAGGACACAGCTCAAATAACTTTATAAATCAACTTTAGTAATGATGTTCTGTTTGATTATCATTTTTTTTTCCTTTTTGTCTTTTTTTTTACTGACCAGTAATGGGATCGCAACCCTCAGTGCTGCGCCCACACCACGCTCAGCCAGTGAGCGGGAACCGGTCTCCACATGGGATCCGAA
>NW_007731920.1:49647-52596 GCF_000696425.1 Galeopterus variegatus
TTAGTAATGATGTTCTGTTTGATTATCATTTTTTTTTCCTTTTTGTCTTTTTTTTTACTGACTGGTAATGGGATCGCAACCCTCAATGCTGCGCCCACACCACGCTCAGCCAGTGAGCAGGAACCGGTCTCCACATGGGATCCGAACCCTCGGTGGGAGCGCCTCCGTGCTCCCAAGCGGCGCACTCTCCAGTGCGCCACTGGGCCGGCCCTGATTATCATTTTTTAAAATCAAAAACTTCAGGAAAGCAAAAGGAGATAGAATTCTAAAGATAAAAATATATTAGTGTTAGATAAATTGAGAGAAATTAGAGATAGTCTTGTAGTCCATTGATTAGTGTAATTTATAAGCTAGTTCTTCTTAAGCTATTTCTCATTTTAACAGTTTTTTTTTTTAAAGGAATTTAGCAACAATATAGACATAGTTTATTTTGTTTGAAAATTATGTATATTTCACAAATAATTAAGCAAGCACTATCTCTTTGTAAGATAAATGTGGCAAGTAACTGGTCTGGTTAATTTTTGCTATTTTTTTTTGCTAAAATATAGTGCTTAAATATTTAAAAAATATGTATTGACTGCTTCTCTATCAGAAAATTATTTTCAATTTTGATGGTTTGGTTTCTATTCAGTACCTTAACTCTGTTTTACATTTTCTAAAGAAGACAGAATAATATAATGAATACTGTAATAATACAATGTAAAGAGAATTTGTGTATAAAAAGAGATATGTTGTCATGGAAAAAACAGGCATGAGAGTGAAAGAACATTGGGTTTGAAACTGAACTGTATATATCTTAATATGTGACTATGGGTAAGATTCTAAACCTCTTTAAGTGTCAAATTTCTAATTGTCTAAAAAGGAATAATAGCACCTATTTTGAAAAATGTTAATAGGAACTTGAAATTTTGTTAATGATGCATTAGAATATATTTGACGTTCTAAACCTGCAGTCTCCAATGCGATAGCCACTAGCCATATATGGGTATTAAAAAAAAATGAAATGTGGCTAGCACAATTGAGGTATTTCATTTCTAATTTTATTTAATTGATTTATATAAATTTAAATTTAAATTTAAAAATTGATAATTCTCATTTCAAAATATAATCAGTATAAGAACTTTTTGATGAAATGTTTGATGGAGTGTCTGTATAACATTTATGTAAACTTGGAACAAACTGTATATGTGAATCTAATTTTTCAATCATAAATTGGAAGAAACAAAGATTAAGGACTGTTGATGAAAATATATTGCCTGATTTAGGATTTACTATCAGTTTATAATATGCCAAGTTTCAAAAACTTGGTACAAAATAAATGTAAGTGTTTTATTAATAAAATTTTATATTGATATTATTTGAGATGATATTTTAGATAGCTTAGGTTAAATTAAATATCTTACCAAAATTAATGTCACCTGATTCTCTTTACATTTATAAATATGACTACTACTAGAAAATTAAAAATTGCATGCTAAGTGTCTTGCAATGTATCTCTATTGTTCAACATTGTTCTGTAGATGCTATTTGTTATTAAACCTACTAAAAAATAGCAAAGGTTTAATTCTGGGAGAAGAAAAGATACTTGTTTTGTATTAACCCAACAAGTGGCTTCATGTTAGGCTCACCTGGATTGCTCGAAAAATCTATGCCTGTACTCTACCCTGTAGTAATCACATCCAAGTTTGAGAGCAACTGTTCTAGACTCTAAAAAAGCACATCCTTACAGGTGGAAAGGGCCATATCAAACAGTCTCAAGTGAGAGACTTTTAACTTCCGATTTTAGAATACACGGTAAATCAGCCTCCAAGATGAATTGACTATTTATTTCCATTCTTTGTTCTCAGTTTATTTAATTTTTTACACAGTGGTAAGACCATATTTTGAAGTATGAACAATTAAAGTGAAAAGGACTTTAAGGTCAACCACGGCAGTCTTTCAGCCATTGCAGCTATTTTTAATAATCCTCCTGAGTTATACACCCAGACTCCATTTGAGCACTTCCAGTGGGAGAATGTGAATTATTTTATTTTAAGAGAATGGGAGGAGGTAGTGGTTCATGTTAATCTAGACAAATGGAAATCACATGGTTCCCCCCCACAAATTGTGTCCATTGTAAGTTTCTAATTCTCAATTAATGGCACCATCCTCTATCCATTTAGAAAAGCTAAAAAGTAGGACTCATATTTGTTGCACCCATCTTTCTCACCTCATTACCACCAAGTCTCTCAATTCTTGGCATTTCTATTGTTCTCTACTCCATCAGCCTAGTCAAAGCTACCACGTTTTCTGACATGGGATACTATACAAACCTCCTACTGCTTGCTCGGTATCCACTTGAGCATGCTTGTAATCAATCCTTCACTCTCTAGCTGACCTTTACAAAATGCACTAAATAATCATGTGACCTCTATGCTTAAAACCCTTTCATTGTTTTGCATTTCTCGTAAGGTAAAATAACTTCCTGCAGATAGTTCACAACTCTTGAATAAGTTCATCCATCATCACATGCACGTTTCCTCCCTCAACTCTAACTTCTTGCAGTCTCTCAGGTTTCCAGTACTCCTTTAAGGCACACAGCTTTTCAGTGGAATTTGCTCCATTAAACAAAGCACAATTTTGATGAGGATAAAAACAATATTTCAGATTTTACATTTAGGTCACTACTCAAATCCTTACAGGAGGCTTGTATTAGCATTTAAAGTCACCAGCTACTGGCCATTTTGAGGACCGCTGGGCCAAGGTAATTTGTACTGACTTCATTCTGACACCTCGGCTTGCTTTCTCCTCTTTCCTCATCCTACAGTCCCCAGTGTCTCTTCATCAGGGAAGCCATCCTGTACCTTTAATCCCCTAAGTGTGCTTTTTCACAGTATTTTGAATCTCCTTCATTCCATTCTTCTCATCTATGGTTATTGTGTATTTCTTGGTTGGTTTTCTTCCTCATTA
>NW_007731920.1:53194-54065 GCF_000696425.1 Galeopterus variegatus
TCATTCCATTCTTCTCATCTATGGTTATTGTGTATTTCTTGGTTGGTTTTCTTCCTCATTAGGCAGTATACCCCATAAAGACAGGGATTGTGTGTATTTTTGCTCACCAAGATTTATGCAAAACATGACACCTAGTAGATTTTAAGTATTTGTTAGATTAGTGAGGGAATATGTTAATGAATGAAAAATATAAATTGGAATATAAGGTAAATGTGCAGTTCTCACTTGCTAGGAAATATGGGAAATTCTTAACAACATGTGATTAGACCATTGCTTCTATGTCTAATTATGTCTGGATTTTTCATGTTTGATCATCCTCATCTCTGGGTCCTGTTCTTTTCTTCACAAGGATGTTAGTATTTTTTTAGTCAAAAATCATTATGTATCTCACCAAAACTTTAACTTTGGTCTATCATCAAATGTAGACCTGAACTACAAGGAAACTTCATTTTCCACCTAAATTAACTGTAAAAGAATTTCACCACTTTTTTATGTATCACATTAAAATGGCATTTCTCTCTATGTAAAGGTGCCTCTGTAACACACCGTCTGTTCCATGAATTCTGTGCTCTCGGTCAGTTGTCTCTGTCTTGTTTTACTTAGAAATAGTTTCTTCCATAATGGAACAACTACTGAAAGAGTATTTCCTCACTCTGGTAGAATATTATAATATTATTTGAATACACCTAGTGAGCTCCCTCCTCTTTGAGAACATAACAGTATTTAAAAAATTGAAATCCAATGACATGTCTAATTAAGAACAGCTATTATTTTTCCCCAGCTTGGCTGATTTTTCTTAAGAAAATGAATCAAACATTAAACTTTGGATTATGATATGAGAAGTCTAGTCTCTGGTTTCTAGCTACTGATA
>NW_007731920.1:54630-64389 GCF_000696425.1 Galeopterus variegatus
TTGTCTTTCTAAAAGCATGTCCCATGTTTTCTTCATCTTGGCTCCTTCTCTTCAAATCAAAAATTTTGAAAATTGTTTAACAGCTATCATTTCCTAATAAAAATACTAAGTTTAATGCAAGAATTTAGGAATTCACTAACTTCCCCCTCTGTTCCTTCAAATGTCCCTTCACATGTTTCTTTACATCTTTTACACTTATGAAATAAACTTAATTTTGGATACTAAAAAAATGAATTAAAGATGTAAAGAGTGTAAGATAGTAGCTTGCCCTGAGACTTTGTAGCCTAATTAGGAAAAGATGATGTACCATTAAAAAAAAATAGTATCATAATCCAGACTCAAACAACAGAATTAATAAGCACTAAAGGAGTTGAAATTATGATTCTCTAATCAGAGGAAAACTATTAGGATAGGGAAGAGGGCATTTCAGGCAGGAGTTATGCTGTGATTAGCTATATGAAAAGGAGATAGTCAGGGCTAATCTGGAAAGCTGGAAATCAACTACTTTAATTGAAAGATATGTTTTTGATTGAAGGATGATTTTATTTATGCATTCATTAATTTATTCAGATAATTCAATTTATTTCTAATTATATTGATTCAGTTTCCACAATGTGCCCAGGACTGAAGTCAGGTTGTTTAGAATGCTCGAGGAATAAGAGAAATGTGGACCCTGACTTCTTTCAATTTACACACTAATGACAGAAGCACAGATTGAATGAAGCATGCAAATATGGAAATAAAGTGGTTACTTCTGCTTCCATTTGAAACAGAGTAACAGGGATCAGATTTGCTCTCAATCATTAAAGAAACTAAAATTAATAATAATAGACAAAATGTATGAAACTATACATCTCAAGGCATTAATAAAGAAAGGACAATTTTCTCTGAGAGTCAGGTTACAGAGGCGATGAACTCTATGATTGCTCAATTTATTGCTAAATGGAAATGCAATTGCCTTTTGCATATTGGCCTTATTCATGAAAATTTCATTAATTTTTAGAATCCTAGGAATATTTCTTTAGAATCCTGGCTCCTCTGTAGAAAATCATATCACTTACAAATAATGAAAGCTTTATTTCTTTTCCACCAATCTTTATAAGTATATATTTGTTTGCAGTTACAGAAAACTTGTACTTAATTTGATAAGAAGTGGTGTTATGGGACATAATTGCTTTGCCCCTTTTTGAAAAACCCTTTTTATTAGAGGAAAACATACACACAGGAAAGCACAGTTAGTAGGTTACAGCCTGCTGACATCTTACAAATTGAGCCCATCCTGTACAAAGTACCTGGATCAAAAAAGAACATTACCAAAGCCCCTGAAGTACTTCTTGTGCCTTTCTCTGATTTTACATCTGAAAAGGTAGACAGACTTCTGATTTTTAACACACTGATTTGTTTTGCCTGTTTTTGAATTGTATATAAATGAAATCAACCCTGTGTATTCTTTAATTTTAGATTGTTCTTACATTATATTTGTGATATCCACTTACGTGTTGCATGTAGCAGTAGCTTTCATTCTAATTGCTATATGTCATTGTATGAAATGAATGGTTTACTTTTTTCATGGTTGATAGATGTTTGTCTTGATTCCAGTTTTAGCTATTATGAGTACTGCTACCATGAATATTCTTGTATGTCTTTTGATTAAAAACATACAATTTTATTGGATATAAACAAGAAGTATAATTTCTGGATCATAGAGTTGGCATGTGATTGGTTTTAGTACATATTGCCAATTTTCCAAAAGGGGTCTTTCAATTTACATTCTATTTGAAATGTTTGTGTTCCAGTTGCTGAACATTCTCACTAGTGCTTGACATTGTCTAATGTTTATTCGTTTCATCTGTTCTTGTAGGTTAGCAGTTTTAATTTGTATTTTTTTATAACTATAGAAATTAAACATCTTTTATATGTGTACTGATGCTTAGATATCTTAATCTATGAAGTAGCATTTCTAGCACTTTGCTACTCTTTTGTAAGTGGATATTCCCAAGTTGTTATTGATTGGTATTAGAACTTCATATATTCTATAGATGAGTACATTGTCAGATATGTATATGTCATTTATTTTATACAGTTTTTCTGACCACTTTTCTGGCCTTGTTAATTTTCTTTAGGTTTATTTTGTTTTGCCTTTTTTCCCCCTAACTCTTCAAGTTACTTGTTTAGCACATTAATTTTCACTTTCTATCTTTTTAAAAAGTATTAGTGCTAAAGGCTATAAATATCCTTTTGTTTACCAATTTTTTTAATCGGTACTCTTTGTTACTTAGTTACATTAACTTCTTAGTTATATTATAGTACATAAACGATAAAACTTTATAGCCTTTAATTGAATTGAGTCTTTTATACACACACACACAAACACACACACACACACACACACACACACACACACCAATATAAGTTTTGACATGATTTATTTGGTATAACATAAATATACTTATATCACTTTCTTTTGCTTAGTACTTGCCTGGCACATATTTTTATGCAAACTGACAGAACTTCATTCTTTTTAAACTACGAATAGTATTCCATTGTGCATATATATTCCACATTTTCTTTATCTATTCATTCTTTGATGGACACTTGGGTTGATTACAGATCTTGGCTTTTGTGAATCATGCTGCTACATCATGAGTGCAGATATCTCTTCGACATACTGATTTCATATTCTTTAAATGTATACCCAAGAGTAAGGTTGCTCTGTCATATGGTAGTTATATTTTGATTTTTTGAGGAAACTCCATACTGATTTTCATAACGGCTATACTGATTTGCATTCCCACCAATAGTGTACAAGTTCCACCTTTTCTCCAAAAATTCATCAACACTTGTTATCTTTTGTCTTTTTGAAATACCCATTTGACAGAAATGATGTGCTATCTTAATATAGTTTTAATTTGTGTTTCCCTAATGATCAGTGATAGTGAGCATTCTTTCATGTATCTGTTGGCCGTTCTCATATCTTCTTTTGAGAAATGTCTGATCAAGTACTTTGCATATTTTTTAATCAGGTTGTATGTTGTTGTTTTGTTTGTTTGCTTGTCTTTTGCTATTGAGTTGTGTGACTTTCTTACGTATTTTTTATATTAACCCCTTGTCATATGTATAGCTTGCAAATATTTTCTTCCATTCTTTAGGTTGTCTCATCTTTTTGTTGATTGACCTTATTTATTTATTTATTTGCTATGCAAAACCTTTTTAGTTTGATATAATTTCATTAATCAATTTTTGCTTTTGTTGTCTTGACTTTTGGGGTCAAATCCAAAAAATCATTGCCCAGACCAATGTCATGTGCCTTTGCCCCTGTTTTCTTCTAGTAGCTTTACAGTTTCAGGTCTTACATTTAATTATTTAAAGTATTACATTTAATTCTTTAGTCAATTTTAAGTTGGCTTTTGTATATGGTGTGAAAAATGGTCCAATTTCATTTTTCTGCATGTGGATATCCAGTTTTCCCAGCACCCTTTATTGAAGAGACTGTCTGTATTTCTTGGCACCTTTGTTGAAAATCCATTGATGATAAGTGTGTGGGTTTATTTCTTGGCTCTCTATTCTGTTCCACTGGTTGATGTATTTGCTTTTATGCCAGTACCATGTTTTAATTACGATAGCTTTTTTTTTTTTGTCTTTTTTCATGTCCGGCAACGGATCGCAACCCTAGTGTCGCACCCGTACTGGACCAGGACCGGCAACGGGATCGCAACCCTCGGTGCTGCGCCCACACCTCGCTCAGCCAGCGAGCGGGAACCGGTCTTTATGTGGGATCCAAACCCTCGGCGGGAGCGCCTCCGCACTCTCAAGCGGCGCACTGTAGCAGTGTGCCACCGGGCCGGCCCTTACGATAGCTTTTTAATATTGTTTGTAAACAGATAGTATGATGTCTCCAGCTTTGTTCTTCTTGTTCAAGATTGCCTTGTTTTGGATTCTATATAAATTTTAAGATTTTTTTCTATTTCTATAAAAAATGACACTGGAATTTTGATAGACATACAAATGGGCTACAGGCACTTAAAAATGCTCAACATCACTAATCATCAGAGAAATGCAAATTAAAACCACATTGAGATATAACATTACCCTAGTTAGACCGGCTATATAAAGACAAAGAATAACAAATGCTGGGAAGGATATAGACAGAAGGAAACACTCCTACACTATTGGTGGGAATGTAAATTAGTACAACCACTATGGAAGACAGTATGGAGTTTCTCAAACAACTACAGATAAACTTTCCATATGATCCAGCAATCCTACTTCTAGGTATATATCTAAAGTAATAGAAGTCATTCATGTCGAAGGGATACCTGCACCCCCATGTTCATTGCAACTCTAGGCACAATTGCCAAGATATGGAGCCAACCTAAATGTCCATCCATGGATGAATGCATAAGGAAAATGTGGCATAAATACACCATAGAATACTACTCTGCCATTAAAAAGGATGAAATTTTGCCATTTGCAGCAACATGGATAAGCTTGGAGAAAATTATGTTGAGTGCGATAAGTCAGGCACAGATGGAAAAATACCACATGTCTTCACTCATAAGTGGGAGCTAAGTGAGAAAGAAAAAAGGAAAGAAAGACCACAGTGTTGTGCTGGACTTGCAGAGGGAAAGAGCATACCTAGCATTGCAGAGTGGGGTGGGGGAGAGGGAAAGGGGAAAGGCAGCTGGGAATTAATTGGTTCAGGGACATGGGGAATGATCATAATTTGTGGTAATGGGCATGCTGATAGTATTGATCTGGCCATCACATATTGGGCACAAGTGGTGATGGCCTGCTTTGTATCCCATGGATATGCAAACCCAATACAATTTTTTAAAAAAGAAAACCATTATATTATAATTAAAACATGGATATGGCAAGAAGACATAAATATTGTAAATAAATATATAAACCTAACACCAGAGCACCTAAATATATAAAACAGATATTAATAAATCTAAAAGAAAATATTGAATGTATTACAATAACAGTGGGAGACTTCAACATGCTACTTTCTGCAATGGATTATTATCCAGACAGAAATCAATAAAGAAACATAGGGGTTAAACTACATTGTAGACCAAATGGATCTAACACATATACACAGGGAATATTATCCAATAGCTGCATAATACAGAGTCTTCCTGACTTCACATGAAAGATTTTTGAGAATAGACCATATGTTATATCACAAAATAAGACTTAACAAATTTTTAAAAATTAAAATCATATCAAGTTTCTTTTCTGGCCACAATGGAATACAACTAGGGGTCAAGAAAAGAATGAATGTTGAAAACTGTACAAATAAATGGAATTAAACAGCATGCTCCCAAACAACGAATAGATCAAGGAAGAAAAGAGAGATGACTCAAATAAAATCAAAAACAAAAAAGGAAACATTAAAACTTAAACCACAGAAGCACAAAAGATCATATTGTAAACTACTGTACACCACCAAACTACTGTACACCACCAAACTGAAAAATCTAGAAAAAATGGCTAAATTTCTGGACATATATAACCTGCTAAAATTGAATAAAGAAATAAGAAACCTAAACAAACAAGTCACAAGAAGCAAGTTTGAAGAAGTCATAAAAAATCTTCCATCAAAGAAAAACCCAGGACCTGAATTCTACCAAACATTTAGAGAACAAATACCAATTCTTCTCAAATTCTTCCAAAAAAAAAAATGGAAGAGGAAGAACTACTTCCAAGCTCATCCTATGAGACCAGCATTTCCCTGACATCAAAATCAGACATGGACACAAGAAAGGAAAACTACAGGCCAATATCCCTGATGAACGAAGATGCAAATATTGTCAACAAAATACTAGCTCACCAAATTCAACCACTCCTTAAAAAGATCATTCACCATGATCAAGTAGGATCTGTCCCAGGGTGTGAAGATGGTTCAACATACACAAATAAGTAATCAGTAAATGCAACACATCACATGAAGAGGATCGAGGACAAAAATTATATGATCATTTTAATAGGAGCAGAAAAAAACATTTGACAAAATTCAACATTCTTTTATGACAAAATCCCTCAATAAATAAGGTATAGAAGAAACATATTCAACACAACAGTGGTCATATATGACTAACACACAGGTAGCATCACTAAACAGATAAAAGTTGAAAGCTTTTCTTCTAAGATTTGAAACAAAGCAAGGATGCCACTATTAACACTTTTATTTGATATTGTACTGGAAGTTCTAGCCAGAGCAATTAGTTAAGAGAAAGAAATAAAGGGCACCTAAATTGGAAAGGAGAATGTCAAGTTGTACCTGTTTGCAGGTGACATGATCACATGTATAGAAAACTCTAAAGACTTCACCAAAAAACTGTTAGAACTAATAAATAAATTCAGTAAATTTGTAGGACACAAAATCAACATGCAATCACAATAATACATTGAACTTTCAAAAGAGAACAGAACTGAGGTTACCAGAGATGGAGAATGGGGAGGGGGCAGCAGGTAAGGGAGGAATTGGTAAAGGGCAATGAAAATCAATTACATTGTAGAGTGTTGAATATGCTAATTATCCTGATTTGAACATCCTGTATTGCACACAGATGTTGATATTCCATGCTGTATCCCACAGATAATGTACAATCAGCTATGTTCCAATAAAAAAAAAAAAACATGCAAAAATCATAAGCATTTCTACATGCCAGTACTGAACTATCTGAAAAAGAAATCAATAAAGCAATCCCATTCACAATAGCTACCAAAAATAAATCTAGGAATAAATATTACCATGGATGTAAAAAATTTCTACAACAAAAACTATAAAATATTGATAAAAGAAATTGAAGAAAACATAAATATATAGATTGGAAGAATAAATATTGTTAAAATGTGTGCATTGCCCAAAGCAATCTACAGATTCAATACAATCCCTATCAAAATACCAATGATATTCTTCATAGTAATAGAAAAATCAATCCTAAAATTCATATAAAACTAGAAAAGACACCAATAGGCAAAGCAACCTTGAGGAAAAGAAATAAGTTAGAGGCATCACACTTTACTGACTTCAAAATATATAACAAAACTACAGTAACCAAAATAGCATGGTGCTTGCATACAAACAGACACATAGAGCAATCAAACAGAATAGAGAACCTAGAAATAAATCCATTCATTTATACCAACTGATTTTCAACAATAGTTCCAAGGAGATACATCGGAGAAAGGGGAGTCTCTTCAATAACTGGGGCTGGGAAAACAAGCTATCTGCATGCAGAAGAATGAAACCAGACCTGTATTTTTTACCATATCCAAAAATCAACTCAAAATGGATTAAAAACTTACATTTAATTTCTGAAACTTTGAAAGTTCTAAAAGAAAATATAGGAGAAATACTTTATGACACTGAACTAGATTTTGGTAAGGAATTTTTTGGATAAGACTTCAAGAGAACAGGCAACCGAAACAAAAGTAGCCAATGGAATTACGTCAAACTTAAAAGCTTCCACACAGCAAAAGAAACAATCAACAGAGCAAAGAGACAATGTAGAGAATGGGAAAAAAAGATTTTCAAATTGTATATCTAGCAAGGGGTTATAATCCAGAATAAGGAACTCATAGGACTCGATAGCAAACACCAAATAATCTGAATAATAAATGGGCGATACACCTGAATAGGTATTTCTTAAGGAAGACAAACAAATGGCCAGAAGGTATATAAAAACATGCATAACATCACTAATTAGGGAAATAGAAATTGAAACCACAATATGATTATCATGTCACTCCCTAAGGCTATTATAAAAAAGACAAAAGACAAGTGTTGGCAAGGATATGAATGAAAGGGAACTTTTCTACACTGTTGTGAATATAAATTAGTACAGCCAATATGGAAAACATTGCGGATGTTTCTCAAAAAATTAAAAATAGAACTACCATGTGATCCAGGAATCTCACTGCTGGGTATATTTCCAAAGGAAGTGATATCAGTATGTCAAAGAGATAACTGCACTTCCATTTTTATTGCAGTACTATTCACAGTAGCCAAGAGATGTAATCATCAAGGAATGAATGGATAAAGAAAATGTGGTATACATACCCAGTGGAATACTGTTTAGCTTTAAAAATTATAAAATTCTGTCATTTGCAGCAACATGAATGAACCTGGAGGACATTATGTTAAGTGAAAATACACAAGGCACAAAAAAACAAATACAGCATTATCTCACTTATATGTGAAATCTTGAAAGTTGTTCTCACAGAAGTAGAAAGTAGAGTAGTGGTTACCAGAGGCTGGAGAAAGTCGGGGTTATAGGGGTTGTGGAAAAGTTCATCAATGGATACAAAGTTAGATAGGAAAAATAAGTTCTGGTGATATATCACATAGCAGGGTGACTACAGCTAATGATGTGTATTTTAAGATAGTTAGAAAACTGGATCTCTAATGTTATCACTACAAAAAATGATGAATGTTTGAGGTGACAGGTATGCTAGCTACCCTTATTTGATAATTGTGCAATGTATACATTTATTGAAATATCACACTCTACCCCGTAAACATCTACAGTTATTACATACCAATTATGAACAAAACAAAAAATTCATTCTAAGAATACCTTAGAATGGCTATAAGTTATGGAGAAAATTAACCATTTTGCCACTAATCCTTGAGAGTAGCTCTTCTTTGATGGTTAGAAAAGGTCATCATCACTTATCAGTGAATCAGACTAAATAATTGGATTTGATTTTGAGGCTATGATGGAATTTAATTCTCTTTTTGCCCTTGATTTTCACACAACTTGGTGGAGCCTTGTACAAAATCAGTTTACAAAGTTTACAGATTCACAAATCCCCTATAACAAGCTCATTCTTGGGTTTATTCTAATTTGGTGAAATTAAAATGACTGTTTCTTAGTTTTTATTTTATATTTTGTTTTGTTGTGTTTTTATGTATGCCTATGGGTCATAGTTTAATTCTACAGAGCTAAATGTTCATATGTTCATATAATGTTTACTTGTTTTTTTCACTATTATTAATTTATATCCATCTTTTTATGGCTCTTTCTCCAAGAATATATTCATTAAAGGTTATATGTAAGGTATGAATTCTTCATCTTGGTGTCCTACTGCTTCTCTTTATTCTCAGTCCCTCAAGCACAGTACTCACAACACATGGCTTAAAATACAAACTAGTTATACTAACCTGATGACTTTCACGTATTTGTGTTCACTGAGCTCTCATGTGTTTCCTCATTCCATGTTACCTACAGACATGCTTCTGTGTAATATCCTACCAATGCCTAAATATCAAATTAATTCATTTTATCCTAAGATCCATATTCTTACTAATTTTATCATTTATTCTGGTTGTCCCAGTGTTTTTCTGTTCTCTTAGAATGAATAATTATTATTTTTTGCTTTTGATCAACTTTCCATGCTTCCACTAAGACCCATAATTTGCTTTTTGACAGTTTCTATATATTATCATTCTCTTGGTTTTCTCCATGAAAAGTACCAGATCTTCCTCATTGCTTGCTTGAATTATTTCAAAATCATCTTTTTTGTTGTTGTGAAGAAAACAAAAGTTGTTTTAAAATTTCTTAGTAATTTGAATTAGACGTTCTACCACTTCTTGCATAATTTTCCTGTATTAGTCTTTCTGGTGCACTCATGTCAGTCCCTTCATCAAAAAGTTATAGTTCACTATTGCTTTTCATCTAAATACAAATTTATTTATTTATTTATTTATTTTTCCTTTTTGTCTTTTTTACTGACCGGTAACGGGAT
>NW_007731920.1:64820-66184 GCF_000696425.1 Galeopterus variegatus
GCGGGAGCGCCACCACGCTCCCAAGTGGCGCACTCTCCAGTGCGCCACCGGGCCGGCCCTAAATACAAATTTAACTGACATTATTTAATAATAACATACATATGATACTATATATAATTTATTATAAATTTAATTGTGTAACTACTTATATTGTGACATACAAACATATGCTAAAACTACCTTGTTTTTTAAACATTAAATTATTCCATGTACAGTAAAACTATCTTTTACCTATGGTATATTTTGTAGAAATAATTTCCCTTTATCTGTATTCCCAAACTTTTACATATCTCTCTGTTCTTGTGCTCATCACCTTTTATAGTGGCCAGCTGTTTATGAGTTTAAATTGCATAAGACTGTGATTGCTTCAAGAGCAAACAGCATGTCTCATTCATCTTTATTCCCCTAGCATCTAATGCAGTGGACAGTAGGCAGTATGTGTTTGGTAATCGCTTGTGAATTGAATTGAAATTGGTTCACAAGTGTTTCTCAAAATTAAAAAGCCAGTAACACATGGCTTTCAAATGATTCTAGTAATTGGAACTGAATATATTTATTGCATTTTTTTCTTAAACTATCATCTATTGTAACATAAATATTGACTTCTGCAATATTTTAATAAGTATGTGGATAGTACCTATTACTGTAATTTTAATTTATAATAATCAGGTATTTTTCATAAATGAAAATAAAGTTGCCATTAATTTACTGTTTATTACTATATTATGTTATTTTAAGAATTGAGCACAGTGTTTCATTAAATTTTTAATTATTTTTCATAAAAGACATATGAGTTCTCTTTACTCTGAGCTGTTCTTAGGAAATATTGTCTCTAATATATATATTTTTTACTTTATTCACTTTTACGATTCAAGGATAGAGTTTAAGAGAGGATAAGCACTCAACCGAAATAATCAGGACTGATTAGTAAGAGCATATTTATGCCTGATAATTTCTTCTATATTCATAATTAATTCATATAATTAATAAAGAAGGTGATTTTTAAAATTGTTTTTAAAGGCTGACAAAAGACTATTATAGATGATAGGCATTTCGACATTCAAATAAGTTTTAATGAAATATAGACTTCTTTCTAAATGAAATAAAATACAAATTTTTGGTCAAATATTGAAGGTATCTGATTATTACCAGCTCAAAATTTTTGATACATTTTTGATTGTTTTTCCTCTTTTTCTCTCCTCTCTCTCACTTTACTGTGAGAGATACTGTATCCTTTAGTAATGTATTAAAGTATAACAAAATTCAGCAGAATAGTTTGTGTTTTTGTTTCTCTATGGCAACAAGGAAGAGCCATTTCCTTCCAAGTATTTCTAAAAGACAATGGGAAGAAATTTGTTAAAATA